>NC_135091.1:1535000-1797500 GCF_051107435.1 Chaetodon auriga | reverse complement strand
TCACTGTAGATGAACTTCACATCACTCACTGATATGTTATTGGAAATATTAGATATGAATGTGCTAAAATTATTGATCTATCAGCCGGTCAAGCTGGGCAGTGTTTCCACTGATGTTTCTATTCCAAAATCCTGCAATTTCCCTTTAAACTCTATAATTACTGAACCAAGAAAACCCAAATTTTAACCAAATGGGCGTCACCTGGTGGGACGAACCAAGAGGAAATCATCACAGCTGACTATAGGCTGAGACGCCTGTCAATCAAGCTAATGCTCCCACAAAATAGCTTCCTAATTGTATTAAGTAAAATTTACTGTCAGGACCCAAATTTCTTGGATTTTAAGAGAGAAGTCGGGCTTTAGTGACGAGGATAAACCATCTGGTGGCCACTAGTGGTCATTAGTGATACTGCACCGAGCTCCCGCATCAGCCTGAGTTCAGCCATGATGCCTCTCAGGTAGAAAGCAGCACAGAAATCTGCCGTCTTCAGTCCCCCTGAGCTGAGAGTTGGACTGTCTTCATGCAGATGTTCAGCCGCTCTCTTGGCATTCACCGCGTGCCTTAATTGTATGGACATTTAAATCAAGGTCCGCTGTGAACACGAGGAGAGTCGACCCTTCTTCTGCTTTGTCTTCCGGCTCTCTGTGTCCTCGTCTGTCTTCCTGTATCACCCTCACCTGCTTTGTCCACTTCGGCTCAGTTTTCTTTTGGTTTTTGGTCAGTTTCATGCAGCTCAGCTCCAGTTTGTCTCATTTTTTTTGCCTTCAATCCCATTTTTTCCCATTTCTTCCAGCTCTGTTCAGCCCTGCTTTATCCCTTCATCTCTCTGTGCTCAGCTTCACTGGGCTTTGTCCACTTTGTCCCTCACAACAGCTTCCTCAGCCATTGTTGATGCGACACTATTTTTTGTATTTAATACCAAAAGCACTGAGCGACACTGATTACATGAAAAGGAAGAAATGTTCCAGACTTATTAAATTTGAGCTTGGAACCCTCTTATGACAAACTCTCCACGTCAGGTGACGTTCGGCCTGTTTAAACATAATTTAAACATACAGTTTAGTGTACAAATATGTTGACTGCTGCTTACACTAATAAATGAACGTTGTATGCTGATAAACTACTGACCACACTGACAGCAGCATTTATGATGACACTGATGCTGATTATACTGGATACTGTGATTATACTGACTGCAGTTAGTACATGATGTATTGGTTAGAACAGCGGCTGAACGCCGTCACATCACAACAGCTCTGCCATCGGCCTCGATGTGTTTCTCTGCAGTGCTCTGTCTCTTCCTGCAGCCTGAAGACAGACAAGCAGCTCAGGAGAGTTTAAGATGCTACAGTGTGTGTGTGTGTGTGTGTGTGTGTGTGTGTGTGTGTGTGTGATGTCCCGCTGACCTCCACACAATATGCTGAGACAGCTTCTAGTCAAGGGCGAAATTGACAAACTGTACGTCTCATATTGACCATTTAAAGATTAATGACAGCGTTGACTCCACGATCCTCTGAAAAACTGACCATGATTACCGACTGAAAGACAACGCCGGCGTTTTGCATGTTTCAGCCCCGTCATCTGCCATGAACGGGCTTTTGCAGCTTCTGCTTCCCATTGGTTCCCACTCATTTTTCACTTTGGTGTGAAAATCAATTTGCAGAGACATAAGGCCGCTCACTTTTATTTTTGCTTTTCAAATCCTTTAAGCAAAATAAAACCTACTTACATCTCATCTCCCAGGTCAGAGTGTTCAGATTCAATCAAATTGTGTTTTTTAATTATTTGATCGCATCATTTTAAGGACCTGAAGAGAATAAATCAAATATTGTTTTGTGTGTCAGAAATAGATTATTTTCCATATTATCCCTCTAATCATTTATTTTGGACATGGTGTTCACTGAGATGAGTCTCTGCAAAGTGATTTTCATTCCTCAGTGAAATGAATGGGAATCAATAGAGGCTCTCTGGAAGATTTGACAACACATTTAAAAAAAAAAATCTGCAGCATGAGGAGGAAAATGATTAAAAGTGAAGAACAGATGCAGTTTTTAAGCATGCAGAAAACACCGGCATGGTCCTTCAGGCAGCACTGCGGACCATTAAAGCATTATCCTCCATTATCCAGCAGCAGCAGCCATAATGCACGTTCTTATACACCACTGCATTAACGGCACAGCTGCAGGGGAGGAAGCTGCTGCTGCTGCTGCTGCGATTTTACTCCTCATCCCACATGAGCTCACAATCCTGTCAGCTCCACAAACACCAGGACATGCTGCATTGTTTTTTATATTTTCATTTGCTGCAGATGGAGCAGCAGCATCTGTGCTGCTCAACGGCTCCCCGGCAGAGGAGAGGAGAGGAGAGGGACCCATCTGCAGCCTCATTAACCGCTGAAATGCTAATGACCCAGATAGCTCATGTAGGCTAAAATGCAGAGGGGAGGAGGGGAGGGCTGCCTTTGTGGGGGTCGGGCGTGTGTGTTGGAGCCTATATTAAAAATTTCTGCAATAGTGGAGTAAATCCACCCCCCACAGAGTCTCTTACATGCCTTGAATTGTGACATGATGAATAGTTTATCATATAATAAATAATAATGAGAATAATAAGGTCGTAGTGTTTTATGTAACACCATGACGACCATAACGCGCCTCTGTTACTGTGGAGTGACACACACATGCATGTTATGAAGTGTGTGTGATATGATCTGGGTGTGTATCCTGAATGTGTGTGTGTGTGTGTGTGTGTGTGTGTGTGTGTGTGTGTGTGTGTGTGTGTAGCCTTTTCGCTCATATTTCAGAAAGAGGCACAAATAAGAAGTTCCGCAGAGCACGACAGCACACTGCGGCTGATGCAGGACCAGATTTAGCGCAGATGAAAGGATGCAAGAGCTGGAGGAGGTTTTAAAAAGGCCTTCAAAATGACCGGATTCAAATGAATAAACGTTGTATATGTGTGTGGAAAAACCGAACAACAATACCTTTCAGCGGCATGATGCAGGATAAATGGCGCAGTTTTCTATTTTTTTAACCATCAGCGGAAATTTACTGAGATTTGATGCAGCCAAAATAAGCAGCTCAGACCTTAAAACGCACCGAAGCAGGAGCTTCTGTTTGTCCGGTGACAGAACGCTTCCGACCGGCTTGATTTACGTGCGCCGCCCGGTCCGCGGTCCTCTCCTCTGGAGGTCCACGCAGGGATGCTGAGGATGCGGAGGGATGCTGCGGCGGATGCGGAGGTCGGATCGTCCTTTTCTGCCGCAGAATTGAGGAAAAAAACAGGCTTTTCTTTTCTCCAGAGAAACTCTTCAATTACAAATAGTCCAAACCCAGAAGAGTACCGGAGCCAAACACAATCCTAAACCCTGAAAATGAGGTTGTGTGCGTGCTGGGTGCAGTCAGGAGGTGGATACAGTGGCTGAATGGATGGAGGGAGAGAAGTTGGGCGCAGTCAGAGGGAGAGCGGAGAGGGGAGGGGGTGGTCCTCTGAAAGAGAGGGAGTCAGATGGTTTTTACATCCTCAGCAGCTTCCAGCTCCGTCCTCTCTCTGCTTTTCATCCTCTTCTGATGGAGGGGGGGAGAAAGAGTGAGGGCATCTGCCTCACCGAACAAACCGAGTGAAGCAATCCATCTGAATCTGAGCTGTCATCAGTACAGTGGTCATGGTTTCAAGACACAACGCAGACTTACAAAACATCTGACGGAGACACGTTAGGCCTCACAGCATCCCTGAACATCACACTCATGTGTCTCTGATGATGGTGATCAGGTCTCAGCTGGTTCATCCCAGAGCTGCTGGATGGGGTTGAGGTCAGGTCTCTGTGCAGGCCAGTCGGGTTCATCCACACCAAGTGGGAAAGCTGTTTCTTTATGTAGGCCAGTTAAATGTATATTCATGTATTGAGTTCACATTTTCTGCACGTAAAGCGCATTGAGCACACGTTGATGAAATGTGCTGCAGGCTACGAGACAACAATCTGACTACAAAAACACTTTCGGCTAAACAGTCCACAGAGCCGGGGCCTTCTTGTTTATTGCATAATAGGATTTGATGTTTGTGTTCTTCCTTAGGCTAAGCTAGGCTAAGCTAGCTCAGCGCAAGCACTGAAAGCAGAAGAATATGGCTAACCTCACCTTAGCGTCATTAAAAGTGCTTTCCAATAATTAAAATAATCTTATTTACACGTTGCATCTTGTGTATTTAGCAAATGCAAACCAGGACACCTGGTTTTCGGTTTGCTAAGCTAGGCTAAGCTAGCTCTGCACAAATACTGAAGCAGAATATGGCTAGTCTAACCTTAGCCTGATCAAAAACTAAAAGTGTCTTATTTATATGTTGTAGGCCTATTTTGTGTATTCAACAAACACGACATTAGCCTTAGCATTGCAGCTAGGCTACGATTTTCTTATGGTGGAGGCTTGTTTTCAGTCTGCTAAACAAGGCGACACAAAAAATCCATTTGGAACTAGCATTATGACAACAAATTACATTTAAATTCATCCACTCAAGTGATTTTAGGTTAATTTATGTCTGTTTCACGAAGCTATAAATTGTGGTACCATTAAAAACAACCCATAAAGCTAATTATCTAATCAGCCAGCATTTCAGACTCTACTCCATTCGGTTGCTGAGGGTTGGATGGAGCGATGAAGAGGAGATAAAAACCACTGAAACCCAGTTCAACCATTTTAGGCAGGCATAAATCTTAATTAGGCGCTCATAATATCCAGCGATGAGAGCCATACACGGCTTCTAGAAGTGAAAACCAGCTGTGAGTACAGTTAAATGTGACCAATGTTAAAGCCTAATTGCTGTTTGCTTCTATGCTTGTTTGCATTGTGATGCAGCTGAAAGTGTTATTTGGGTCTCATGTGCACTTAACATCTTCCTCAGATAACTTTCAGCAGCTGAAGAACCTGAAACAACTGGCACCCCCTAAAACATGGCAGAGGCAGCAGACATTAAGCTGCATGTATCCCCATCCACTCCACAGCTCCCTTCCTCTTCGGTGGTATGTGAAATTATGCACAAGCCTCCTGAATTATTGATGATTTTCACCTTCATACCGGGATAATCAGACAACGAAATTAATATTTTTCCTACACGAGCAGCGTTCCTCCCGGGTTCTTCCATATGGCTCGTCATCTGTCCCCCTCCATCCCTCCCCCCACCCAGCGTACTGGGAACCAGTAGACTGATGGGGGCTGTTGTGCATTCGTTTGACTGCACATTTCAGCCACAAACCATGAAATAATCAGTGGCTTCCATCTTATGGAACCTCATTTTCTTCAACCAACCACGTGAAAGCTGCTCTAGTTAAAGTGGATGATTTGAGGGTAATTTTTTTTTAAATTTGTAGACCTTCTAATTTGAATGTGATGCACATTTACACACAAAATACACATTGTATGTATATATATATATATCATATTTGTTCATAATTTCTCCTTATCGATATTTCTGTCACACATTAATTTAACTGTATGCTTACATGTCTTTATTCATTCTGCTTAATTTTATCATTCTTTTCAGCATATTTTCCTGATGTGAAGGTGAGTTGCAGTATATTTGATTGCTGTTATCTACTTTGTTCCTCTGTACATTTATTTTTGCATTTTACTGCAATACAGTTTTTAGTATAAGACGATTTGCTTGACGTTTTAGTTTAATTATTTGTATGAGTTTAATAAAAAAAAACCCTTTATGCATATAAATCCCCTGATCAAAGCCCCTCTTACATATACATTGATAATTTATGTACTGTGAATAAGCACATTAAAATTACACACTAAACTCCCCCAAACACTGAGTTTTTAGTTTGTTATTAATATCTAGAAGGACGTGTGGTTGCAAACAGGAAACATCACAAAAAAAAAAGAAAAGAAAGAAAGAAAAAAAGGAGGAAACAGGAGGAAGTTGGTGTTGATTGCCTCAAACATGTTTGTTGGCAAAATCTCAGGTTAGGACACGACAACCCAAAGATCTGTTTCCATCCACTTCTACTGTGTCAACACTTCACACCACTTTATTTCATAACCGGTCCATGACCTATTTGAAATACAGTGTCACAAATGCATGAAAATGCTGGACTAGATCAAACTTTGCTTTCTAAATGAAATGATATGGACAATGATCTAGTTGCCCTAATAAAGTTATGCTTGATTAAGGGGCCTGATTAAATTAAAACACTGAGACTCAAGACATTTACAGAGGTGACATAATCAAATTACTGTAATAGATTGCAGGTCAAACTAGCTATCCGTGAGACATTGGGGAGAGCAGCTTCCAAATTGAATAGCCTGACCAATATCACACATTAATAAAGGTAAACGTGCAGCTTTGGTTGTATTCATATGTGTCCCACGTACACAACGGTCCATAGAGCACAGACATAAACAATAAACAATTACCCATGTTGCAGAATTGCAGCTCCTTCAATATTGTATCTAAATTTATTGACTTTTCAAGGAAATTAACAGAATTTGGATGCATATTAGACATCTGGCTTGGAAATCCCAGATACCAGACTTTTCCACCATAACTTGGATCTTGATTTTGTATAAACTCATTTGTAAAAAAAAAAAAAAAAAAAAAAAAAAAAAGCAAAATATGTAAACTATATAGCTCAGAGTGGAGCTATGAGCAAAAACACCTGTCAGTCAAATAAAAGAAAAACAGCCACAGGTGAGACCAATGTAACAACAGTGCCAGAGATAAAACTCATTCAGTGAAAATTCTGTGGAACTGAAGCTATTGGCAGAGTTTGCAATACACCAAACTCCATTCATAAATCTACCAAATTAGTGTTATGCTACTTAGTTCTGAATGTACACTTCTTCAAACTGTTCCATCAATCAATAGAACAAATATCGAAGCTGTCTGGTCAATTCCGCACACATGTGATGTTATTTTAACAGTGGAAAGAACTAGTAAAATATTAAGATGTGAAACATTTCTCCACCACGTTAGTGTTAGGCATCGTTGGTGCAGGAACTGCATTTTTTCTTGAGTGTTTAATAACCTCTGTCATGTTTCTGTGTAAGTTTGTGGCCCATATGTTCAGGCACGACGGTTTGTTTGTGGTCCTGATCAACAACACGTGGGAACTTTGTCGTTACACAAGCTCGACGTTCTGGACGGCAGTTATGTCGGAAGCTTAGGTAACTGAGCTAGCCGTCAGTACGCAGCAGGTGTGTAGGTGCTCCTGTCCTTCAATGGTCTCCTCCTCCAGGCTCAATCTACTTTGGCGTCACTTTGTCAACAGCAGAATGGGTGAAATGGCCTCTAAAACCCAGATGCCCACTCCAGAGACAGCGCTGCCCGGCCGGACTGCCAGTATTAAAGTGTCCGGTAAGACTGACGCCGGCTAGCTTTAGCATGCTAACGTTAGCCTGTTTAGCAAAATATGTAACTTCCTGATGCAACCGCGTTAGATAACGAGCGAGAGTGGCCAGTTTGTTGGTTTATGTGGTTTTCTGGCTACTCCAGGCTAACGCTGCCTTCCTTACACGACGGAAACAGATTCAGTTACACAGACGTAAACTGGTTTTAAGGTTTGTTTGAGTTGAGTAGCGACTTTCCTCGAAAGTAGACGACAGTAGCCGATTGAAAAGTGTTCCCGGCGTAGCACAGCTGAAAGACGGCTGTGCTGCACTGCGCTGCTGAGGAGGCGGACAACAGAAAGCCACTGTTATTGAATGCAGGTGGACGTAATGGACACTATCAGTAGACATTTGAAAGTATGACAGCATTTCCTGACTGATTACATCAGTTTACAGGTCGCTTAAAGTTTGTAAGAAACTCATGGAGAATGGAGTTAAATAACAGTTAGCAACCATCATTTCACACGACCCCCCACCACCACAGCATATTTAAAACATGATTTAAAATGCCACGTGTGTGTAAAGATTTCCAGATTTGAGAACCAGAAAGACAAAAATACAGAAGGCATGGTGGCACAGATAGGACTCTGTAAAACATCAATATAAACCAAAGTCAGTCATCAATCATCAATCTGTTTCCTGACAGCAGTTTTCTGAAGTGTTCATGGTTCATGTCTGTAGTCTCCTTCATCCAATCATGTGTTCACAAAGCGGTGAACCTGGCCCCGGCCCTGGGACACATCTAGCTGAGGACCCCTGGACGTTAAGAGACTTTGGTCAGATGTCAGTGGTTATGAATGTTTCATTACTGTTGGAGCAGATGTCACCAGTTTCCACGGTTAACACAAATTTCTGACATTTAAACAGCGTTCAAGTTGACGTTCAGGTCCTAATTATGACTGTGAAACCAGGATATATACAACTTATTATATATCTGAATATACTGATGCCTAAAGTCAGCGAAAGTCCAGAACAGGTTGTTAGCAGGTGACGTCATGTCGCTCTTCTGTTGGGGCGCGAGCTGCAGATGGAGGGCAGGAAGTGATTTTCTTTAACACACACTCAAAATGCTGATGTTCTATGTTGTTTATGGTCACTCAGATTGATCAAACCATGAAACCACAAGGAGCTTTTATTGAGTGCCAAGTATTGTTGTTCATAAGGGTGAAAAATGCAAGAAATTAACTGCATAACGCTGCAAAAAAATGTTTTGCTAACGGTCTGTGGTCGGGAGGAGCCGAGTCGGTTAATGGTGGAAATGTTGTGACATTAGCTTTTGTTTTAAATCTGTGGTGATCGATTTAAAATAACGGCTACAAGCATCACGACGAACACTTGTTAAATCAGCGTTAATGGTTTTACATCGGACACCTGAACGAACAGTATTTTCAACCCTCTTTGACTAACTCTGAAAGGATTCAGATGTCCTCAGTGGTCTGATGTGAACACTCGCTCGTCTTAAATATGGAAATCTTTCACATCTCTGCCATCAATTATGGCGTTAATCTGGCATAAAATCACGATTTCTGCATGTCATCAGAAACCTCTTTACATGTGTCAAAAAACACATTTTAATCTCTTATTACGCTTTAATTACAATTTGCTCAGAATCTGTATTTTAAACAGATTAATATTGTGAATTAATGTATGAACATATCTGTGAAGATAATATTGAATTGTTGCTTGGTGCTAATTTGAAGAATAAGGACACCGGTAACAAACATCAGATATTCGCAGCTTCAGTTCATTAATACCAGTATTGGCTTTTAATAATCCTCACATCTGTGGGTTTGTCACTGTAACGTGGCTTCAACAAAAGTGTGTGTTTGTGAGATAGAGAGTTTTCAGTGTGTATAAACAGAGCGACAGCGGCAGTAAGTTGGCAGTCGGGGCAGTTGGCAGCGATCTGCCCCCTCTTCACTACAAGTGAGGGCGCTGAGTGTTGGCACATGATGAATAGATCTGCACTGGCACCGAACAAAAGACACAAGACACACACTCTCAGACACACACTCAGTCACTAGCCTTTAACATTAAGCAGAGAGAGATGACAGCAGGAAGCAGCGAGTGGTGGAAAGGTTGTGGACAAGTTGCTGTTTATTGACTCTGTTGTTTTTGGGTTCGGAGTTAAAGAGGCAGAGAGGAGCGGTGAGACGGGACGAGTGAAGGGTCAGATGTGAGTGTAAACGAGCCTCTTACATTCAGTTTTTGTTCGTTTACCAAAGGGTTTTTTTGTGGACTGGAGGGGGTTGGACGGGGGAAGGAGGATGTGGCAGTGGAAGGGTTAGGAGGGCGGGGGTCCACCGCGGAAGGACGATTGGGATGGATGGATGGATGGAAGGGGTTCAGACGGAGAGGCAGACATGCTGGAGCATCGCCAAGGCTTCTCGGGAACGCTGCCACGATGGAGCGAGGCGAAGAAAGAGCGAGGGAGCAGAGAGGGAAGGAAAAGCCATGCCTGCAGTGGAGAGACTTGGCAGGGCTTCCCCTCCTTTGTCTGTCTGGCTCAGGGCTGCAGCGCCAGAGGAAATCAAGAAATGTCCAGGCGTGGTGGAGGTGGTGGTGGAGGTGGAGGACGGGGACGAGCTCTGCCTCGGCTCCGAAAAGACGAGAGAGAAAAAGTACTTTGAAACGGCTGAAAACTCGGCTTCTGAAAGGGAATGGAACCAAAAAACAAAACAGGCGATTTTCTCTTTCTGAACGATTCTCAGCGTCGGAGACGTTGGGAGACAAAGTGAAACTCGATCTCAGTGTCCGATAAGCCGACCTGTAGTTTCAATGGCGACAAAGTAGTGCGATTTTTTTTTCGACTAGCCAAACGTCTCCGACCTGGACGAGGACTTCAGAGAGTCCAACGGTGGCCAGAGGAAGGCCAACCCTTCACCAAGCAAGAGGTTTGTGTGTGAGTCGTTGTTTGTCTTTGAAACGTCTTCAGATCAGTTTTTCTTGTTCGAATGTTTTGGTGGAAACACTTTGACGTCAGTTTGAGAGCTAAATCTTAATGTTGGAGCTGGAACGCAGAGAGATGTCTGGTGTGTTTGTCTTTTGGTGTGACGACTTGTCTGGAAACCGACCTGGAGGACGTGAAGCAGGCCGAGTCGGCCCAGAAGCCTCAACCAAAAGGCGGGCTTCCCTCCATGTTTGACCTCTGTCGTGTCTTCTCTCAGCTGACTTGGTTGATGTTGAACTGAAGCCTTCAGGTTTAGATTCGTTCATTGTTGAAACAGTCGTTGATCTCAGGCTCCATTTAGTAGATGTTCTGGAGCTGTTGTTCACGCCGCATGATCCTCATGAGCAGATGGAGGTCGTCCAGGTGGCTGAAAGGCAGTGTTGAAACTTTCCAGCCTGTTTCATCTCCTGTGGTCAGGAATGAGCTCTGTTACACCTGTGACCACACCCAGCAGTGATGTCACGAGGTCTCAGAGTACACCTGAACGTCACAGCAGCCAGGTGACAAGTTAAACCACCGGAGGTCAGCAAAAACAAGGTTTTCAGGGGATGAGAAGGTGTTGAGTTGAGTCTGAAAGCTCATTCTTCATCCTGGAGACAGAAGGTGATAAAAGAATCTCACCCCAGGTTTCATTTAGTGTCCTCGAGCTTCGGATTATAGATTATTGATCGTAGCTTGATCACAGGATTGTAAATAATCTATTGATTGATATTTGATATTTATGAGACTGAAACTAACAAAAATTAAAATGTTTGCTCCTTCAAAATCCTTCAGTCATGTGAAACAGGCATTTTTTGGAAATTAACTATTTGATTATTGATTATTTTCTCAGTTGATTGATGAAGCATTTTGCCAATGTCCAACTGTTATCATATATGGCACCGAAAAAGCATCAAATCCTCATATTTGACCAGTGGGAGCTGGATTAAATTGTGTCTGAAATACTGTGTAGATGTTCAGTTTCAAGCCTCAGCTGCCTCTAATGATGTGATAACTGCAGAATAATGTAATAATGATGCTCTTTTTGTCACTAAATCAGGCTGTTTGGTATCAAAAGTTCTCACAGAATCTGGAACTTTCCTCTTCTTCAGTGTATTTATATCACTTTGGCTGTTTAAAGTCTCTCTTGGCCTCTTGTTCTTCTAACATTTGCCCGGTAACATGAATGTAACGTACACAACTCATTAGTCACCGTGGGATTCATGCTTGGGGTCAGAGGTCACTCCCCCCCCCACACACACACACCCACACACCCACACACAGATGGACAAAAGTGAAAACTGAAGCCTAATGAAGAAGTCAGCGTCGTCTTCATCGCCGCTTAACACAGATGTGTTCAGACATCCAGCAGCTGCTTTTTAATTAGCAGCTGTAAATCATCATTAGTGCAGCTCGCTCCGCTGGAACGGCCAGTGTTCACCGTCTCTTTCTGCGCAGGTTCACGGAGAAATCAGGGAGGACCGCATGCTAATGATTTCAGCTCATCACAAGTTTATTAGAGAGAGAAAAAGTTGTTTGTGGAAGCCAGGAAGCCGTGACCAGCTTAAATACAGCGTTTTACTGGCATGCATGTATTTATAAAGTTGCTTTATATTAACTGTACTTTCCTGGAGTATTTTCATCTGCTCCACTGCATCTGACTCATAAAGATTTTTACATACAAAACACACAAGAGCTCATGAAACTAAACTGCTATTAAAGCACAGTAAGTGGACGTACACTGGAAACGATTTATCTGCTAAAATTACTTTGTTGATTTGCAGTTATTTTCAGTTTAAGTCATTTAATTCAGCTTTTCCTTCGAATGATTTGAATGTATTTGTACTAATGTGGACAAACATGGTGAAGGTGTCACTTTGGGCTCATTGTGACCACATTTCTCACTATTTTCCAAACCAAACGATCGATCGATCGATGGAGAAAATGATCAGCGGATTGATCCAGAATGAAAAGAATCACAAAATACTTTAAAATGAGCTCCACCTCAATTAACTCCAACACGAAAATCCTGCTTTGACATGAATGATGGGACACAATAATTTTTATTGTCAGTACCTGAAGTACATTTTACTTTAAAGCTGGAGTTGGTAACGTAAGAGAAGCCAAGAAAAGTAAACTAGATGAATAAGTAAAACCTCTGAGTACTCAAAGGAGAGGAGAACAAAGGAGGAAACGAGGCGTAGAAGGCATAGAAGGCATAGAAGGTGTAGAAGGCGTAGAATGCGTAGTGCACTCTGTGACCAGAAAAATAGAAACACACTCTGTGTTAGCAGCAGCTTCATGGTCGCTAACGTTCATCTTCAGGGAAAGAGGAGAAACTTTCATTGGCTCATAGTTTCCAAATGATTCCCAAATTTCCTGCAAACAACCAGGAAACTTTGCACTGACTGAAGGGAACGTATGCACACTTCTTAATAAGTCATTTCAGTTAATTTCTGCCATAATGAGTCCACAGCGGCAAAATCAGACACATGTGAATATATCCAATTCTAAATAAGTAAGTTTCTGTGTCTTTTAAGGACATTTTGCCTTTAATTTCATGTACAAACACGAATTATACCCAAACAGATGTCGTATCAGTAATGAGAGAGGCATTTGAGATAATTTGATGTCGGGGAAAAGAACAGGAAAGCTTCATAATTAATTTTATCTGAGGTGTAATTAAAACCTCCAGCGCAGGTATGAAGTTGGTCTGACGTGGAGGTCTGTGAGGGCATCTGGAATTAAAGGACCAGCGTGGAGGATTTAGTGGCATCTAGTGGTGAGGCTGCAGATTGCAACCAACTGAGCACTCCTTATTTTCAGGTTTTATTAGATTCCATTTAGATAGATCCTCCACACTGGACCTTAAATCCAGAGGAAAACCTGCTCGATCCTGACCTTAAAGCCCCGACCTGGACCGACTCGAGTAAAGAAAAGTGAAGTTTCAGTTTCGTGATCCGCAGCTGGACACGTGATATCCATGAAACGTTAAACATCTAAACAGCCAAACTTGTGTTTAACTGGCCTCTCACGAGTGCAGCCTTCATCGTCTTTGAGTCTTTCTAAGATTGAGTCCTCCACGTTCACAAACAGGCCGAGCATCTCCTCAGTGACAGCCTTGGCTATTGTGTCTGAAGCCCATTGACGCCCATGAAGCGGCCTGCTTTTCTAACAAACACTCACTCTATTCATAAAAATGAATAATTTAAACAAGCACGCGGCTTCCTTGAGATGTCCTGTGTGCTGGGAGACGAGCGCAGAAGGCTGTCAGCGGCAGAACAATGAGGATAACGCTGATGGCTGTAATGATGGGCAGTAATAAAAACGGCGATGGCAATCAGAGGAGCTGACTGAGAGGCTCGGATGGAGGGAGAGAGAAACTGTAGCACGGAGAAATAAAGGGAAGGAGAGCCATGGGTGGAGGAGGGACGATCAGGGAAGGGGGGAGCAGGAGGAAGATGAAGAAACCAGGCAATCAAGAGGGAGGCACAGGAGGAGGAGAGGGTGGGGGGAGGTTACTTTGGAGATTTAATTGCAGAGCAGTTGAGGCAATCTTTTCTGTGTGTGTGTAGACTCTCCAATATCCCCCAGCCAGACATTAGCTGCAGTCCTTCATTTATCACTGTCAGGTCTGGAGCTCCAGGGGGAGGAGCAGGGGGAGCCCTGGACGCTCAGGCCAGGCTGGAGCTCCGCTCCGGGGCCGCGAGCGAGGCCCGGGCCTCGTCTCCTGCTCTTTTCATTTCCGGCAAGCGAGCAGAGAGAAGCGAGGAGGGGAGCGAGAACGCCGCCGTGTCGGCGAACCTGCTGATCATCGTTTTCACCGTCGAACGATCGAATCGAATCGATCCGTTCAGTTCACTGTTTAGTTTGTTATGAATCAGCTGTGAAGACATTTCATTAGTGTAAAAATGGACGATTTAAAGCAGCAGCATTTCCATTTTTTCACGTGTAGCAAACGTTAGCATGCTCTGGTTAGCATGCTCTGGTTAGCCTATGTGAGAGCTCCACAGAGCTGCCATGGGTTGCTGCGTTGTCCATTGTGGACGTTTCAGCTGCATTTTACTGGTGTTATATGGGCATAAACATGACTTCAGGCATATTTTATGCTAACGTGCTGCTCCTGTTTGGAGTCCATCCAGAGGCCTTTATGAGCTCCTCTGTCCGTCCTCACGTCCTGTGACCTCTGTCCTCTCAGCTGTCTGAATGAAGTGAGCATTAGCTGATGGACTTCCTGGTACTTTTCGTTCTGCCTCGGCTGAACGACGGAAGGAAAAAACACGAGAATAAAGCAAAAACTAAACGAGGAAATGTGGACAGAGACGGGGACGCAGCAGCCTGACTCAGCAGTTTGTTCTCAGTCAGTGACGTCACGACACTTTGTCTTCTGGGTCATCTGTGATTGGTTAAATGTACTGAAGCTCACCTTTGCAGCGTGATTGATCCACCGTCAATAAGCTGATCTACATCTTTCGACTTGAAACCCTCGCAGAGATTCAGTGCTGAGCTGTTTATTTCAGCTTCACGTCGTTTGAGTTTATCGTCGTCTGTTTTGTTATCGCTGGTTTCACTCCAGAAAATTAAAAAGTGAAGGACGTGATGAAAGGACACCAAGATAAAACGCAGTCCGTCGAGTGCTGATTGGCTGATTCTGGAGCAGCACTGCCTGCCTTCACACACATGCAAGCCTGAGCTGAAATAGAGCAGCACTAATGGAGAAAGTGTGTGTGTGTGTGTGTGTGTGTTTGTGTGTGTGTGTGTGTGCGCGCGCGTGTGTGTGTGTGTGTGTGCGCCACAGATGTCGCCATGGATAAAGGCCTGTTCTGTGATCAGGCTTATTATTGTGACAGGATTTAGGGAGCTGTGGAAGAGGCTGGGAGGCAGGCTGGTTGCACACACACACACACACACACACACACACACACACACACACACACACACACACACACACACTCTCTTGTACCTAAAATGAAGTGGTTAGCTGTTTGATGTGAAGTGTCCTGAAGTGCTTTCTAACCTCTTTCACTGCTCTGTACCACCAAATAAAAGAAAATTAGTTGCCAGTGCAAACAGTCAGAAACTGGCTTTTATGCGGTTGAAGTAAAAATCATCGTGCTCGTAGAAACAAGACAAAAACTACCCGCAACCTCTTCAAATCCTCCCTTCAAATGACAGCAGAGCGTCGTTTGTGCAGCAGAAGAAACCTGCGTCGAGTATTTTTAGATCCGGAGTGTTTTTTCCTTCCGTCTGCTCGGAGAGCTCGTGTGAGGTTAAGCAACGCTGTGAAAATGCATAGAAATCCATAGTGATGAGTCTGAAACACACACACACACACACACACACACACACACACACACACACACTGTTGTGCTCAACCTCACACAAGAATATGAATTCAGTTCATCTACAAGAAGCGTTGTTATCATTCCCAGAGAGATAAAGACGACCACGAGGACGGCGTTTCAAAGGAGGGACGCGTGGAATAATGGAACATGCCTCCATGTTTACAGAGTGTGTGTGTGTGTGTGTGTGTGTGTGTGTGTGTGTGTGTGTGTGTGTGTGTGTGTATGTGCACGTGTGTGTCAAAGAAAAAGTAACCCTAGAACATTAATGAATCTCTGTCCCTCGTCTTGTGGTTATGAGGCTATTTTTGATTTAATAGTACATTGACTTTGTTTACTAACTGCTGCTCCAGCAGCTTGAAAGCTTGAAAGCAAAACACATGAAAAGCTGCAGAGGCAACATTCACGCCTCCACCTCAAAGAGGTTCCCAAAGTGGTTTCTGGTTCACCGGTTGTGTCGTGTTGGCGGGTGGGACCCAGGGAAAGATCCCGTCCTCGCTGCTGCAGTTCTGCAGTTCTTCTGTCCATAAACAGACACGAGGGTGGTGTCGATCTTCTCATTTATCTGTGTTTGTAGTTCTCATGTGAAAGGCGAGGTGTTCTTCTTCTTCTTCTTCTTCTTCTTCTTGTTATTATTATTTCTTCCCTTATTGTTTAAGCTGCGGCTGCTGTCGAAGCTTCTTTTGAGTCAAAATGAGAACACGTGAACTCACACAGTGACAATGTTTACATCCTCAAAAGGAGCAATAGAAGAACTTTTATTCCTCCTGAGCTGTTAACACGGCGACCGCAGATTAATATTCTGCTAATATTCCTGTTAACATGCATCCTCCGATTAACGAACACAGACTCCCTCTTTCAGTCCCTCTTCTCAAAAAGGACGGCGCCGTGATATTTGTGCACATCCAAAAACCTTTTGATATCCAAATGTCTCGTAATGTCGGACCTGAAACGTGGGCTTTTCTTTTGTGTGTGCATCTCTGCAGCGGCGCTGCAAACTATTGGCTTAACGCAGAGCTTAGCGTAGACAGGTGAGAGGTGGTGTGCTGCAAACCGCGATAAAACCCAGCTGAGACGGATGCACTGGATGTGCTGCAAACACAGAACCTGAAGAATATCAGCACATCCCACAGGTCTCCATTTGGAATAAGGTCTACTTCAGAATATCCAAAGTGAATAATAGGTTTACACGACCCGCCTCAACTTCAGAAGATTTTCATATTTGGAATGATAGTGGAGAATCAGTCTGCTTGTAAATGTATTCAGTGTCTCTGACTTAAGGGACAGCGTGAACTTCCCTCCTGTTCAGTCTGCAGTCAAATCCTTGCATCACAGCAGCACTCCCAAAAGTCAAACCTGCAGATCCTGCAGAGGAAATCAGAAACTGCAGAACAAACCCAGATCAGAGGGGACGCTTCGGTTTAGTTTGAGCGCATCTGAGTCTCAGCTGAATCGAAACCAAATAACTTTTTCTTATTATCCTCATTAAATGAGCACAAATATGAAAAATCAGCAGTAAATATCCATCAAAAGCTTGTTTCATCAGCTGATATTTCCAAAAATACCTGCGCAGGTGTGTGTGTATGTGCGCGCGCATGTGTGTTTGCACTGTATGGTGATATCGACGGTTCTTATCAAAGAGGTTTGTACATTTCAGAGCGTATGTGCGATTAGAGGTACAGTAGGAAGAAGGTGACAGCTGATCTGCATCGTCTGCTTCCTGCTTTTGTTTTATTTTTAATCATGTTCTCCACATGAGCACACGCACGCACACACACACACACACACACACACACAGAGCTGTTAGACTCATTAGTATTCTGTCTGGACTTATTGTCTTTCCCCACTGACATTTACATTTAAATTGTTTATCTGTGTGTGTGTGTGTGTGTGTGTGTGTGTGTGTGCGCGCAGGAGTAATGAACATGCCTTCACTGGTCCCTGAAGGCAGCCATTACTAACACACACAGAGGATAATGTGGGAGGAGGAAGAGTATCTGTAGCAGCATCGAGATGCAGCTTCCTAAATTTTCACTGTGCAGTCGTGGAGACGAACGAGTCGTCGAAGGCTGATGCTTTTTGGAGCGACGCCCAGTTTGAGCTTCAGATTTGATCGGTTTCAGGGAAAATATCAGGCAGCACCTCCAGGTCAATCTCAGCGTCCTTTCAGCGTCTGATGACGACGACGGGACGGTTGAAAGACGGAGTCTGTGATGTTCAGAAAAGTCTCTCAGCCTCACATTTCCTGTTCGACTGAACAGGTGATGTTTCCACCTGACAGGGCTTCTCATTAAGCTGCTGGCTAACTGAAAGGCCGCGGTGCTGCAGAGAAAGACGTGATGAGATCGTTCTGATGCTGCAGTCAGCCAATCAGGAAAAACTGTTTAGATGGATATAATCAATAAGACAAAACTGAAATCGTCACACATTTGTCATAAAAATTGCACAAAATAACAGCAAAATCTAAAAATATACAGCGTCATTCAGCAGTGCTGTTGCTTTAATCTTTTTTTTTGGACGTTTTGCTCACACTTGAATCTCTTACGAGGCTCAGTAGACATCTGTGAGGCTGTATGAATAAAGTTTTATTTCATTACATTTGACTGCAGGAGCACTTTAATATTTCCTTTTATCCAAACTGACGGGATGAGCTGGATTCACCGTGGATCCACAGGAAACAGCAGGAATGCTCTGTGATGGGAAGCACGTCAGCAGCAGGACTGTAAAGAGACGGGAGGTGAGGAGCCGCAGCCCTTTGCTCCCCAGCACCTAATCAAGATGGAGAACAGCTGCGGCGGCGGTGGCGGCGGCGGCGGCGGCGGCGGCCCTCCTCCCCTCAGAATCCAGAGGAAGATGACAGAAACCTGTGCACAGTCGTTCTGACACACAGCGGGATGAAAGGCCGCTCGTGTAATTAGACAAACGAGGACAACTCGCAGAGATTCGGATAGTGTGTGTGTGTGTGTGTGTGTGTGTGTGTGTGTGTATGCCCAGTTTAACTGATCTGAATACAGTGAGCTGAGAATGCACGAATCCTGCTTTGATGTGTGTGTGTGTTTGGAGGGCTGCTGATTGGTTGGCAGCATCCATCTGGCTGCTTTTGTCTATAGGCATGCTGCCCCACACAACAATTATGCTTCCATGCATGAAGACTGTGTGTGTGTGTGTGTGTGTGTGTGTGTGTGTGTGTGTGTGTGTGTGTGAGAGAAGAAGGGGGATGGTGATTGGAGGGAGGGGGATCCAGATGTTGGGTTCATTCTCATTCTACCCCATCCCATTTATTTTAATCCATCTCCCTCCCCCACAGTGTTGTACAACAAGCCATCTGTACACACACACACACACACACACACACACACACACACACAGCCTCCAGCTCAGCCAGGTGGTTGGGTGGCCTCAAATGGGTCCTCATGCACCTCTGGCTCTGTGTTGATTGGAGTGAATGCAGCTCGTGTGAAATTAAGCAGAGCTGCTCGCCACTGTTAAAGTGGGTCACTGCGCGTGCGTGTGTGTGCGTGCGTGTGTGTGTGTGTCTCAGGGGAATTCAGTACTTTCATTTTTGGTTTTTGGTGCTGGCGTCTTATGAAAATTTCATTGAAAATACACGGTACATATGGCGAGCTGTTTGGCAGCCGCCTCGGCCTCCACGCGGGGGCTGAACAGAGGCTCAGGTGGAAATATTCGCCCGTACACGTCGTTCATGTTTGATCTTCCTTTCATTTTAATGCTCGTAGCCTCATTCTGTCTCTGTCTCTCTTTCTCGTGCAGCCAAACACGATGTGAACGGCAACAGGACTGTTCCACCTTTTCCAGAGGGGACGGAGATGGTCATGTTTGGTAAGAGCCCGATCAGAAAACAGGAAGTGAAGGCAGTTTGGGCAGCGCTGGTATGACCTCCAGGATATTAGGTGTGGATACTGTTCTGTCTTGGGGCGCTGCTCGCTCGTGTCTGCTGTTTATCGTAGCTTCCGTGTCTCTTCTTGAAGGTATGGGCTGCTTCTGGGGAGCGGAGAGGAAGTTCTGGAGACAAAATGGAGTTACTTCCACCCAAGTGGGCTACGCAGGAGGGTACACACCCAACCCCACCTACAGGGAAGTTTGCACAGGTAGCTTCTGCATACTGACACACACACACACACACACACACACACACACACACACACAAACAAACAGTGTGTTGTCAGCTGAGAGTCAATAGATTGTGGAAAACAAGGCACACATAAACAGAAGTGTGAATAATTTCCCTCAGGCCCTGTTATACTGGGGCATGGAAAAGGCTGCTATTGATGCCTGACCACTCTGTGTGTGTGTGTGTGTGTGTGTGTGTGCGTGTGTGTGTGTGATGCACGCCCAGACCTCCCAGTGATTCCTCCAGTAAGCCAGTACACAGTGAATCCATCGTTAGACCTTCTTCGCCACCTGTCTCTTTTTCTTTGCAGCTTAGTTTTATTCTTCTGGACTCACAAACAAATGACTGTCAAACAGTCTGGACAGATTCGTCCATCAGTGGACGTTTTCTGCCCTCACTTCGCACAGCGAGAGAACACACTCCCAGTAGAGCTGGAAGACAACAGGTTGCTCATCTCTTTTTTATGGGGAGCCATTGTGAAACACAACGAACTCAATGATAGTGGTGAAAATCAGAAAAGATGCTAAATGCTTTTTAAGAGAATTTAAGAAGAAGAATCAGGGGGAGACATTCCCCTTTATTGTCACACACACGCGCACAACACACGGAGGTGAAATTTGTCTTCCGCTTTTGACCCATCCTGGTCGTCCTTCCTCCGCGGCAGACCAGGAGCGGTGGGCAGCCAGACCGGCGCCCGGGGACCCATTCTTCTGTCACCATTGGTCAGGTGGTGATCTTCTTGCATGTTTTTTGTGGGGGTATATTTTACGGAGGATACCCCAGGTGAACACGGGGAGAACATGCAAACTCCACACAGAAAGGCCCTCCTCGAGCAGCAGGCACCGAAGCATGGTGGAGGACACACCCAGTGCCCGCAGCGAGGTTCGAACCCAGGACCTTCTTGCTGTGAGGCGACAGTGTTGCCACTGTGCCACCGTGCCACCTAACCTGCCATGCTAACGTCAGCATGCTAACAACGGCAGTGCTAACGTGATGTTTAGCAGGTAAACTGTTAATCTGCGTTTAGCATTCAAACATTTTTTAATTAGCATGAACAGAAATGGATTTATTTGTTCGGTGCTGTTAATCACAGCTCCTGTCAGCTGTGAATTAGCTAAAGTGTTTTGTAGAAAAAACATGCTGATAAACTCATGAAATATTCACATTTCTGTTTTACTTTATCAATCAATGAATAGTCAGATTATTTTATTAGTTTCTAAGATGTCAACGAGTCTTTAATGTGTATATTTTTGAGGTTTTTTTTGTCGTGTACACTGTGTATTTGTATGTGCTTCAGAGGTCATTGTCTTTACTGCGTCGTGGGGTCCGTAGATCAGGCTCTCAGTCAGCCGTTCGGGTTGAAATGGCGACGTAAAGAGGATGTAAGATAACGGTAAACGTGCTTCGTGTGGACAGCAGCTGTCTGCAGCTTCACCCTCTGTTCTGCTTCCGAGCGCCGCTTCATTTCTCGTCCGAGATGAATTCATTCCTGTGAGGTTGGTTTGGTGAGGCATTAATTTAATATCGACCGCCGCTTTGTCTCTGTTCGCCAATATCTACTGTAGGAATCCATAACTCCAGATATTAAAAAAGTAATAAGAGAGAGAGGAGGTGCAGCGTGTTGGGTCACACTCATTACCGACACCAGCTGCTGTCTGTCTGTCTGCAGGAGGCTCGTTTGTTACGGTTCAGCATTACCATCAACTTTGGACCACAACAAGCTTTTCAAGGACAGGAGCTGCTTTTTGGGTTTTCAGGTGTAAATCTGATAAGTTTGACAATATTTTGAAAATCTCATAAAAGTGCTGAATGAGCAGTCTCACTTCAGGACTCTCGTAGGACAACCAAGAGTTCCTAAAATGGAAGTTCACCAGGAAGATGATTCTCCACACCTTCTTGAAGAGATGGCCTTCAGTTCCATGTTCTTCAGATTTGATTCTACGCTGTGAACCTCAAACATTTGTGATGAAAGTCAAACACACGTGAACTCACAGGTGGCGTGTTCTGCAGGTATGACGGGCCACACTGAGGTGGTGAGAGTCGTCTTCCATCCAGAGAAGATCAGCTTCGCCAAGCTGCTCAAGGTTTTCTGGGAAAGCCATGACCCGACTCAAGGTACAACGTCAGCCACACGTGCGCACACACACACACACACACACACACACACACACACACACACTGAACTGAACTGAACCTGCTGATCGATAAACAGGAAGCTTGAACACACCTTGTATTCAGTGTTTTTTGTTAATTTCTATTATTTTTTTACATCTTAGATTAATACTGAAGACATTACGAACAGATTAGCATGTAGCATTTTGTATGTCTCAGTCATCCAGACCGCTGAGCAGTATATAGCAACATTTAGCATGCTAACATGCCAATATTAGCATGCTAGCATATTGATTTTTATCATGTAGCTTGTACCATGTTTACATTTTAACGTGCTAATTAGGATGTCACAACATGTTAGCATGCTAATGTTAGCAAGAACAGGTCGGGCTTCAGTGGCATCCGGTCATGAAAATTTGACCTGTCGTTCACAAAAGATCAAAAATTGTTGGGTTTTTTTGGCATCTTTGGAGCCACAGCACTCGAGTGGCTCGACCCTTTGAGCGAACCAAACGTCGTGGATGGCAGGCTGGCAGGCTGACGCTGAAGTGATGAAAGGATCCGTGATGAAATGATCAGCGCGGTCAGAAGCAGCATTCAGCTCTGCCAAGACAGACAAGTGATATTTTTGGAAACGCTGTCAGCTGTTGTTTTCTGATGATGTGATGCTGCTTCTGCCAAGAGCTGAGGACGAAGGCTCCTCGCGTCAGCTGAAATCTTGATATTCACATTGTGTGTGTGTGTGTGTGTGTGTGTGTGTGTGTGTGTGTGTGTGTGTGTGTGTGTGCGCGCGTTCGTTCAGGGATGCGACAGGGGAACGACATTGGGACGACGTACCGCTCTGCCATCTACACCTACACAGCGCAGCATCTCGAGGAAGCTCTGGCCTCCAAAGATGAATACCAGAAGGTGCACACATGCCTCCTTCCATCCTCTCCTCTCTCCTCTCTCCTCTCTTCTCTGCTCCTCTCTCCTCACTCCTCTCTCCTCACTCGTCTCTTCTTTGCTCCTCTCTCCTCTCTCCTCTCTCCTCACTCATCTCTTCTCTGCTCCTCTCTCCTCTCTCCTCTCTCCTCTCTCCTCACTCTTCTCTCCTCTCTCCTCTCTCCTCCTTCTCTGTAATCCCTTCTGTCTTTACTTTCTTCCTTATCAGCCTGTTCTTTCTCCTCTGACTCCATTTCCCAGCATCCCCCTCTGCTGCCCAGCCGTCTTTCTTTCGGTCTGTCTCACCGATGCTCAGTACTGAAATATATGTATGTGTGTGTGTGTGTAACATTGTCCATATGCTTTTAAAGTCAATACACACACACACACACACACACACACACACACACACACACACACACACACACACTCCCTCTGTTGAACTCTCTCCTGCTGAGACTTCTGCACCGCCATCCCACCAACAGGGCTTGTTGCCATGGAAACTGACGAGGAGGTGGTTACTCCATTCTATTCTTTTCTATTCTGTTCTAGTGTCGTCTGGTCTTCATTAGAGTTCCCTTTCTCTCCTCCGCTCGCCTTGTCCGTCCCTCGTTGGATTGGTCTGCCCGCTCTTTGTTCGACTCGTCGTGTCTCGTCGCTGCTCGAGCCCCAAACCTGTTTTTGTGATCTGATGGAAACACGGCTGATGTGGCTCCTGCCTCCTGGGTTTGCAGCTCGAAAGAGTTATTTCAGTTCTCTGTAGCTGCCAATAAGTAAAAAATACTGACTTTGTTCATTATTTAATTCCTCATTTTGCCGTCTTCAGTCTTAATTGCTAACTGTTTGAGCAGGGGCTTCATCGTTTAACGTTATTAGACCAACTGGAACACACAGAGCGGGCGTGCTGCTCTGATGATTACTGTGGGAGGGTTTTTTTGACCTCTTCCACCAGCCGTCATTCTGATGAGCAGTTAGCAGTCGTACGGTGTCGTTGACCCTCTGACGTCCACCGACTGGCCGTCCACACAAACGTTGTGGAGACTGTTCACTCCTTCAGCCTTTTCTATGCAAGTGCATTGAGTGCAGTGTTCAGTCATACACCTCGTATGTGGACGCACACTTGACCAATAAAGCCGATCCTGATTGATTAAAAACTGATCTGACACGAAAAGTCGTTCAGTCTCTTTCCGTGTTTGCAGTTTGCTGGTCAGTGGAGAGGTGATGATCGGATGTTGGGTTTGGTCGTTTTTGAACTATGATGAAACGTGTTGTGTCACAGTGGCTTTATGCTGTTTGAAGAGGATGTCACTGAGGAACAAAAATGCAGCGCAGCAAAGCACAAACGGAAAGAGAAGGATCAGAGCGAGCGCCAGCAGCAGGACAGATGCATGATGGTGTGGCATGCAAAGCATTAGGGTTTAGCCTGACTGATGCTCTGGACGTCTTTGGTCCCCAGAGGACGAATCCCAGTAGTTTTGCATCGTCGAACATTTTCCAACAACAAACATTAAAATCCATCAGACAAATTTCTGCAAACTGACTGCAGATGAAATGCTAAAAATGCTAAAGCTGCTAATAGAAAAGCATCATTCTTAACCTTTTGAGTCGTCTCATATAGTTGTGTGTGCGTGTGTGTGTGTGTGTGCGTGTGTGTGCGCCCAAAGCTTCTATCTGTGATGATCAGAGGTGGACAAACACACACAGGATCTACAGAAATATAGACGGATACAGTTGATAGATCATCTTCATCGCTCCATCATCTTTCTAGGTTTTGTTTCCTCTCTCATTTTTTTCTCACCAGATTGTCTCCCCCACCCTCTCCCATCTGTGTGTGTGTGTGTGTGTGTGTGTGTGTGTGTGTGTGTGTGTGTGTGTGTGTGAGCAGTTGGCCTATAGCAAACACGTTCCATGCCAAACCATCTGGGCCTTAAATCTGTCCTCCACTAAAATCGCTTTAGTTGCAAAACTGACGCACACACATATGCAGACGTTGACTGTCAGGGTTTGTTCAGATTATGTTTTGACTCGGGTTGTTGGTAACCGTATATTTGGTGCTTCGCATGTGACGTGAAGCTTCGGTATCTTTAAATCTGAACGTTTTCATGCTTGAAAAGATGAGGAAATGTCAATAATTCAGAGAGCAGGTGCATCATCTCGCTGCACTCACCTCAAACACTGCCTTTACATGCATGTGCCTGTAAAATATTAATGAACCTGTGCTCCCGAAAACCTTTGGTGGAGTCGCTCCTGTTGATGAAGTCTTTGTCGGTGGCTCTCGTCTTCGTCCCCTGAACTCTTCTCTCGGTCCAAACACAAAGTGGAAAACGCGTCTCAGCACAGAGGACTTTCCCAGGAAACGCCTTCCTGAGTCTGCGTTAATAAAGCCTCCTGCCTCTTTTCCAGCCACGTTTTTCGTACATGCAAACATAAAAGATGGAGGAGTGAGAGCGGTGATGCACAGATGGAGGAGGAGAGGAGTTTCAGGCCGGCGGTGGAGACACTGACACAGAGCAGTCTGCTTAATTTGGTGTCAGGGTATTGACTGTGTTCGCTATGCTGCCTGGCTTGAT
This sequence comes from Chaetodon auriga, assembly GCF_051107435.1. Taxonomy (NCBI): domain Eukaryota; kingdom Metazoa; phylum Chordata; class Actinopteri; order Chaetodontiformes; family Chaetodontidae; genus Chaetodon; species Chaetodon auriga. The sequence continues at coordinate 1,772,109 of NC_135091.1, read as the reverse complement.
TGTATTGTTCACACAGAGAGCGATTGGGGAATTTGGTGTGTGTGTGTGTGTGTGTGTGTGTGTGTGTGTGTGTGTGTGTGTGTGTGTGTGTGTGTGTGTGTGTAAGGTACAACAGCACTGCAGAAAATTACCTTGCAGGCGGCTGGCAGTTGTCTGAAGCATGAAAGGAGCCTCCCTTTTCTTCTCTTGCCTCCTACCCATCATTAGGGTGTGCACTGGGTCTAAAATGGCAGGTGGAAGTGGTGACTGTGTGTGTGTGTGTGTGTGTGTGTGTGTGTGTGTGTGTGTGTGTGTGTGTGTGTGTGTGTGTGTGCTTTATGTAATAATGTGTGCTCACTCGCTGGGTGCAGGCATGGGAGCTGAAGCAGTGTGTACTCATTGTTCTGGCATCTCTCTCGCTCCTGATAAAGCTCTGGGCTGCGTTTTCTCCTCGCGAACATCCATATTTCTCCTCCTTAAACACAAAACAACTGCTTCTCTCTGCCTTCGCTTTTTTCTTTGTCTCTGAAATCCCTCTCTGGCGTTTTTAACATGCCAGCTTCACCTTTTTTCCATTCCAGCGTTTTCATTCCTCTCTCTGTCTCGTGGGTGCTTATCAGCATTGTTCACATTTCCCTGCTTTACCAGAGCAGTCAAGGTATTTGCATTTCAAATGAGAAATCTACTTCTCTGACATGCAAATTAATGGATGTGAATTATGCATTTATAGCAGGCTGCTAACGCGGCAGCAGGACCAGCCCAAACAAACACACTGCGACGCTGAGAGGAGGGACGGTGCTGCTCGGCCAGGTTAGCGGAAAACGAGGCCATTTTGGGTTTCGCGGGTCGTGTTTGAGGAATGTCACTGCCCGTATTTTTAGCTTAAAGCTATCTATAGCCGATACACTGAGCTGATATCCGGGATCTTAAAGGAACAGTCCACCAAAATCAGACAGGAAGTCATCTGCAAAGTAACTAAAGCTGACAGGCCAATGTAGTGGAGTGAAAGATCCATTATGTCTCTGAGATGTTGTGAAGTAGAAAGCTGCAAAAAATGGAAATACTCAAGTAAAGTACAAGTACCTCAAGTTCAGTACAGTACTCGAGTAAATGTATTTGGCTGCATTCCACACTGATGGTGCTGCAGGAGCCGTTTCAGATGTTTCTGTGGACATTTTAGTTTCTTCGTGTTGGAACATGTTTCCCCGGCCTCACGTGTTCCTGTGGGACCCACCGGTTCATTAGGACCTGCAGAGGCCTGGAGGTGGATCGGTGGGGACCCTGAGTCCCAGCCTAACTCTGACAGACCCGACAGGCAGACGTGTGGCTCAAACTCAGCTCAGCCATCACTGATGCTTTGCTTTGTGTTGTTACGTGAGGCTGGAACGATGAACGGTGTAAAATCAAGTCAGATTCAGCGTCGGATGCTTTCACTTTAAGTGCATTAATTTGACGTCTGACGACCGTTTTTCGTGACTTTTGACATTTGGTGATGATGGTTCTGCTCTGTGTTGCATCGTTTCCTGCGGGGGGGCTGCAGATGGGAATGAGCTGGAGGCTGAATGTGCTTCAGAGCGTCTTCTGTCTTTTCTGGGATGAACGTGTTTTGAACGTGGTCCCTGATGTGAAGACTTTTAAACTGAGCTCTGCAGACCTCTCAGGCCGTCGGACACTAGTTCACAAGGTTTGTTTAAAAATGGCGCACAAATATAACATAAATATCTGGAATAAGCTCTCACAAGATTCTGAATCAAGGCTAAAACCACTTTATTTCTGTGTGACTTTATCTGCCTTCAACTATTTTTAGCCCTTTGTGTTTGAGAGGTACTACATGCTGTTTAAATAACTGGACCTGCTGCATGTCGTACCTCCACCCTGCCTTCTCACATTTAATGGTGTCAGGACAGGAAGTGATGAGTGGGACAGCAGGAAGTGATGAGTGGGACAGCAGGAAGTGATGAGTGGGGCAGCAGGAAGTGATGAGTGGGGCAGCAGGAAGTGATGAGTGGGGCAGCAGGGAGCGAACACTGTCCATTAAAGCTGAACGTCTCTTTGGTAGTTTTTGTTAAAAAAAGCCTCGCAGACCCTCTTTCTTTGTTTTCTTTAACGACATCCGAGCGCTGACGTCAATGAAGTAAAAATGGTTTTCAAACAATTACCTCTCACTAACTATTAGAGGCACCAATGTGTGAAATTACCCAGCACCGCTTCAGGTCTGATTGTTTCTTGTACTATAAATAAACAGAGAACTTTTAGTATTTCCCCAAGGAGATCCGAGCGCTCACACAGGAAGTGCATCCAAAACAGGAAACGTGGTGTTTAACACTGAACCTGTCCGCTAAGAGACGCCGTCACAGGATTCTCTTTACCTGCTCTTACTTCTGCTGCTGATTCTTTATACATGTATGCTGCGTTCAGACGCGTCTGACTTTACCGAAAGCTCGCTGGTTTCTAAAATCACCAGGAAACTTCAGAAGCTTTGAGTCGCCGTCGTGTCAGGAGGACAAACGGCAGCTTTTTAGATCAAATGTCACACCCAGCTCGGCTCACCCCTCCTCTGTGGCATGATGCTGTCAACATACATACACACATGCTAAAAGACACAGCGACACGCCTCCATCACTTTCAGAAGTGTGTGTGTGTGTGTGTGTTTGTGTGTGTGTGTGTGTGAGAGCGTGTGTGTGTGTGTGTGTGTGTGTGTGTGTGAGAGCGTGTGTGTGTGTGTGTGTGTGTGTGTGTGTGTGTTTTCGTACTTGCCGTGTCTCTTTGTCTTTTAATTTACCCACACGCCATCTGGTTGAGTAATTTTTATCACGAGGAGGAGAAGGTGTCATCACCAACTGATTCTACTGTGTGTGTGTGTGTGTGTGTGTGTGTGTGTGTGTGTGTGTGTTTTCGTCAGTACCTGGAGCTACAAAACGCTTGAAACACGTCTTTTTTCCAGGATGATAATAAGCACTTTGCAGTGTGAGACCTTGGCGAGATGAGTTCAGTTGAAAGTCAAATGATTCTTTTGGTGGCAGGAAAAGAAATTATGGGATGTGATGATGTAACAAACAAAACGTCATTTCAAGAGGAGGTTTTTAACATGTTACAGATCAAATAGAACTTCATTTCCCATCATGCACTCTGTTCCTGCTGTGGTCCCGCAGAGATCACTGCAGTCGTCTGTTATCTCTGTTCTTTTGAAGCAGTATTTCACCACTTCACGTCCTCGTGAATCCATGAACTCTGTGTTTTCTTTCAGGTGCTGACAGAAGAAGGTTTTGGCCCGATTACAACAGAAATCGCCGAATCCAAGCCGTTCTACTACGCAGAGGATTACCACCAGCAGTACCTGAGCAAAAACCCTGATGGATACTGTGGGCTGAGAGGCACAGGGGTCTCCTGTCCAATAGGAGCCAAGACCAAGTCCTAGACAGCCAATGACGGCCGAGAAGCATCTCCAGTCTGTTCAGTGAGGATGCAGTGATGGAGTGATGGTTGAGATGTTTGGTCCTGCAGCAGACTGATGATCCCGACACCCCGAACAATGGAAGAGACTCGAACAAGAGAAACAAACACACTGATTTTCCACTATTATTCCAAATACACGTACTCTGTCAATAAAGTCAATTCTGGTTCTGATTCAAGGAGGAGTGAAAGAGGGAGGCTGTGTTTGTTAATCAGAGGACGCATGTCAACAGGAATATTAGTGGGATATTTATCGTCATTAGCCATGTGAACAGCTGAGTAGGAATATTTTCTTATTTTTTGGAATGAGGGCAAATCTGGAACATTTTCTGCATGTAAGCGACGTCGCTGTGAGCCTCCTGACTGGAGCGTGATGACGCTGAAGGGACGTCCTCTGTAAAGCTGAGTGATGTCAGGTCACGTCCAGTCTTTGGCTTGACTGCGTCCACGCACTCATCGTAGACCAGACCACCGCCACTCGGGCTGAATAGGTTTTTATTCTTCTCCTCATCAACAGGAAGAGTCGCTTCCAGATTCAAAACGCTTTGGGTTTTAAGCACATCATCATCATCATCATATTTTTGTATCGTCTGTGCATTAATCTCATGAGAATTGTTGCATCTCTCCATAAAGATTAAAAAATAAGCTGATGGAGGCTCGTAGAGGCTCGTAGAGGCTGTCAGTCTTCTCAACTCTTTGCTCATTGGATGTGTTCCACATATGAAAGTGTTTCTAATCTGGTGACGCCTGGAGCAGAGACGCATCGAATGACCACTTCCCATCAGATAATGAACTGATCACACCGTTTATAAGAGGTCGGTGGATGAGGCTCAGGATCTGTTGAGTGTTTACGTCTTTGCTGCTGGGCTCTTCTGGCAGCCTCGCCCGCGTGTGTGTGAAGGAGTGTGTGTAGATTAGAGGTGTTGCCTCCAGAAGCTGCCACCTTCATCAGATAAAGTTCACAAAATGTCTCATTAACATTATCAGGTTCCCTGTTAGCAGCTGGTTTCAATAAGAAGTTCGTCTCACTAGTTTTCATACATGAGGATTTTCTGCAATTTGAGCAAAATTTGCTGTTTTTAAATTTGTTTTTGTGACTTTTGAGGTGCGACTACAGATGGAAAGTGTTCTGGAGATCAGGTTGCTTTTAGAAATGATGATTCTTTAAGAAATAAAACATATTAAAAGCATTTGGAGTCTCTTTGTTTGCTGACTTGTGAGGCTGATTAAAGGTGTACGCGTCAGTCTTGAACAGGTGACTTGGCGCAGTGTGTGCGAGCAGCTCACATACAGAGAACGTGGAGGAAATCTAAACCTCTGTACAACTGTGCCTCATTTTCTCTGACTGGATTTGCAGCAGATGAGATTTTTTTTGATTAAAAATGTATTTGTATGTTTGTGTTTGCTGTTTCGTGGCGTGGTGTGTGTGTGTGTGTGTGTGTGTGTGTGTGTGTGTGCGTGTTGTGTTTTGGGGGAGGATTTTGGATGACCTCCTTCCTCTGATTTTGGCCTGAAGTAATGTTCCAGTCCGTGACTCATCTGTCATCGCTATTAATATGCATGCATGTGTGTTTGTACAGTATATGTGTGTTTTGATGGTACAGCATGCAAACACACACCAGGAGGAGGAGAGTGTGTGCGGTGCCAGGCCCTCCAAAGCTTGGCATCACCATCACAGAGTTGAAAAAGCCAAGAGAGAGAAGAGATCAGTCTCTTTGGAAATGGCAGAGCGCCATCTTGGATCTGCTCGGCGTTGGATCGCCTCCATGATTCAGGCTGCAGGACCGCGGCTCGACCGGCGTTTCAAAGCCAAACCTGACCGCTATTTTTGGACTGAAGCTGACGAAGGCTGAGATTTGGTGCAAATACTGAAGGCATTAGAATTTGTCCGTTTTTGTTTTCAGTAAAATGCAAATCAAATGTTGACGTTTGCTCCTTTAATCTTTGTCAAGCTGTTTTTTTTTTTTTTTGTAACAATCATCTTTCAATAAACTATCACATTGATCAGTTCTGTAATAAATAGAGATTTCAATGTGCAGCATATGCATGATACTGAATGAGGGCGACACCAGCTGGACCGGATCCCTTTTTTAATAAAAGGGCAATTTTGACTCCATATATATCAGTGTGATCACAGACACACACACACACACACACACACACACACACACACACACAGTAAAGAAACCTTTGCTCTTCTGGGTTTGTTGGTTGTATTCAGACCAATAATAACTCAAAGAGCCCTGTGATTGGTTAGAAGTTTTAAACCACTCAATGTGGTTTTATAATATTTGTCCTTTAAAACTTACCAGCTTATCAAACTCTGTGAAATCTTCTCATAATCTGAGAAATGACTGAATAATTTTGATGTAATTATTGGACAATATTCAGATAATGATCTGCAGGATGTGATGGTGCTGATTTGTTCCTGTAGAGATTCATTTCATAGACGGTTTCACACAGTTATGAACCAGTTGAGACACTGTGGTGTCTTTGGCTAACGTCTGTATGCTTTTTAAGAAGGGTTAAAAGTGGGGCCCGTGGGCCGAAGTTGGCCCACCACAAGGTTCCATTTGGCCTGCCAGATGTGGAAAAAAAAGATCTAAATTATGTTTATGCTGTTTTATTTTTCTGGGGTACAAAGGGCTTTTTAAATATGTAGGATCCTTAATTATTAATGATGTTTCTTAGTCTGAGCACAGCGGGCAGAACGACACTTTGCACAGGAACTCAGTCACGGATCCTGAACCAGTTTACCACAATTAACATAACTGTAGTTAAAAGTGTGAGGACCCCTGATACAGCAGCTTGTATTTCCACTAATAGTCAAGTACAGTCAGAACTGAGCATCCATACTTTTTTGGTCCAGACCTAAATGTGTTGTACGTTGAGTTTTGACAACTGGCCTCTAATATCTGGTTAATGCATTGAAAATCTCATCACTTATTCTTCATCCTGTAATGTGAGAATGTCCTCAAAGTGAGGAATCATTGTGTTGCTCTGGTATCTGTGTCAGCAGTCTGGGACTGAGTGTGTTAACAACACTGTTCGACACAGACATGAAGAGACGAGGCTTAGAAACGAGGCTGCTGCCAGAATCCAGCGAGGCCGGGAACCAGAAACCTGCTGCATGTCCTCAAAGGGCCTGAAGAACCTGGTTCACCTCTGGACAGCTGCACAGACTCTGATCACGATCAGCCTGTGACACAGAAATCTGGTCCCAATCTGTGCCTGGTCTACGAATTGTGTAGGAAATGATGATTATGTTTTGAGGAAGCACTTTTTGGGATATTACCAACATCCTCTGTGATCTAAATCTCATAGTGTGCATACAGGACACACAGCCAACATCATTGCCGCCTTTCATTTCACACAAACACCATCACTTGTCCAATTTGCATGTACCTCTGGGCTTGCTGCTGAATCTGAATAAAACACGTGATCATGCTGCCATCATGTGGTTTGTCGAGGTATGAGCACGTGGATCAACTCCACTGAGGTGACCTCAACCAACACACACGACCTGAGGCTTCTCCTTTGAGCAGCACTGCTCAGAATTCATATATAAACCTCTTAGAAAATAAAATGAAAACCTAAAGCCAAGTTTTTTTCATTACATTCAGAAATCACTAACTACTTTATTTTGAAGGGCGCTACCGGAAGTTTGTTGTATCGCTTCCTTCACAACTGCTGTGAGGCGAAGAAACGTTCGTGCTCCAACGGTTTCAACCTGACGTTAAATCTGTTGTAGGGGCGGTTGTACGTAACGTCAGTTGGTCTCTGTGACGCAAACACGTACGGACATGACGATGGCCAGTAACTACAGCAACCGTAAACTTCTCTCAACGGTAACTCACGGCAACTTGATTCAAGTCAGGTAGGTTAGCTAACTTAATGTTCAATAAAATACGGCCAACAAAACAGACACGTTGTGTGTCGCTGCGTCTTCAGATCTTTACTCTTCTGACAGGAGACATTACAAGATTGTTTAAACTGTCGATTGAAGTTTTAGGATTAATTAATTTTCAATAAAACTTAAACTTTTACTCCGATCTTGCGTGGAAGTGTTTAAGAAAAGCGTTAGAGGGCGTAAGCTAGGCTGTGTCGTAGGCTAACTTTTACATGATGGAGAGTTTAACGTTAAGACTGAACTATTTTGATTCACAAACCAACTGCCGCAGTTTGTACAGTAAATTTGTAGTTTTTTAAATGGAGTTTGGTGTGACAGGCAGAGTTTTGAAAGCCTGGTTTGTAATGTTAACTGACTGTTAGCATAGATGAGATAGCTAAGTGGCTAACATTAACAGTAGGTAAACATCAGGCCAGCTAGCTTTCCGAAGCTAACTTCAAGTCACTTCCACTAAGATGTAATACTTTCACCTTCCAGTTTTTCACATTTTAACATTGCAAAACTATCTTTGTTTGATAGGGAGGAAACATTCCTGGCGGCCATCTTTGTTCATTAAAAAAACAAAAAAAAACAAAAAAAAACGCGACCTGGAAAACTAAGTAAACATCTTTGCAGCAGATCTGATAACTGCAGTTGGAGCCTCGTGGGAGATGTAAAGTTAAAGCCTTTTAGTTCATTCTGTGGCATTTTAAATTAATCCACTTCTAATACATTTTGCAGCTGGCGACGTTCAGATGAAGACCAGCTCAGTGTCAACAAGCTGAGCCAGGATAGTTCAATGGCATCTGCTAAAACAGCCATGGAGAGAGCGAACCAGAGGACATGCATGGACTCAGATCAGTCAGACCAGTCTCCTGCGCCTATCACACCCACCTCAGGGATCAGTGGGGTGGAGCACCGAGGGGACAGACTGGGCCTGCTGGCCTTTCAGAGTGAACCAATGGTGGGCAAGACCGACCCTGACCTCTCCTCTGCCCTGAACCCTGATGATGCTGCGATCCCTGTTTCTCAGCATGAGCCGGCTGCTGAAGACATAAAGACCATAAATCAGACAGTGCATCCGGTGAGTATTACTCTTCTGTATTACAGAAAATCCCAGTGATTGAAGGAAAAGTCCACCTAAAAACACTTTTACACTGTAAAAAACCCTACTGATGATGTACCTGCACTCCTTTTTTAGTTTTTGACTTTGAAAACAGAAAATAGTTTTAAAAGCTTAATGAAAGTGCAGGAGCTCCTCCGTGGAGCTGCTGCTGTGCACCACTCTTTGATAGTCATACAGGAGAAACGGTTTGCAGACGCAGACTCCAGCCAACCGCGTGTTTTCTGTCAGGACGCGGGAAAATGAATCAGTCAGGTCCACTTTTAGTCCAGTTCTTCTTCTTGCCACCAGGCAGCAGCAGAATATCAGATTATTGTTGCTCGTGTAAATCGTCTGAAACCTCCAAACACAGTCACTGGAACGTGCCTTGTTCTCTTTTACTGGTCAAGTTCTTAAAGTTTGTCTGTTGGCAGCCTCCAGATCATCCATATGAGGTGGTTCAGCAGCAAATTGAGCAGATCTACAAGGTCCTACGGGGGCAGAGTAGACTGTTGACTCTTCTAGGAACAGGTCAGTGTTGAAGAGTACACACTCCTGTTACTACACCCCGCACTGGAATAAAGCATCTCCAACAAATGTGAACCTGAACAGCACAGAGCAGATTCAGCTCAGGAGATACTGATGATGAAGATTATGGCTCTTTTTCTCCCTTCCTGGGAATTTGTCACTTTTCAGTTAAATTCTGTAAAACTGCTTTCAGTCTGTAAGAAAAGCGTTAGGATGTAAGCCAGGTTCTCTAGTCTGGTTTAACATTAAGATTGAATCATGTGATTCCTAAAACAAGTGCCTCAGTTTACACAGTTTTTTAAATGAAGTTTGGTGTGCGGTTGAACTTGCAGTGACATGACAGGCGAGTTTTGAAAGCCCGGTTCGTAATGCTAACTCACTGTAGTTAGTCATCGTGTTTTCATTTCAGACCTTTGAATTAATGATTGATGTGAATATAGTTAGAAAGAGAGTTAACCTTGAAGCCCGTCTTTGAAAACACAGCAGGACTGTACCAGTGCTTTAAGACATGTCCAGCCTCCTGTGTTCAGCTGGAACAAATACGTTCTGCATACATAAATCAAGATTTGTTGTCCAAGTTGCTGACTGTTACCTGTTGGTTCACTTATCAGCACCAACATCGATAAGATATGTTAAGCTAACATGAATAGCAGGTAAGCGTTAGCCAGCTAGCTTTCCAAAGCTAACTGCATATCACTTCCACTAAGATGTATTACTGTCACTATGCAGTGTTCAGCTCCACAGGGTTACTTTCATATTCTAGGAAACAACAGAGTCGCTCTCTTATTGAATACATTATGTTCCCAGGACAGATTCTCAGAAGTGCTTTATGCAACATTGGTCTTTATCCCATGAAACTGAATCATCAAGAGTCCAATCGGGAGGTCACTGCCAGCATCCAGCCGCACTCCTGCTACTACACCCAGGGCGAACAGCTTTTCAGCATCCCCAGTAAACGTGAACCTGAGCTGCACCGAGCAGGTTCAGATCAGGAGATACCGATCATGAAGATTATGGCATTTCTCTCCTTCCTGGGAATTTTCCAACTCCACACTTGTCACTTATCTTTCGAGCTACATTCCTTTAAAACCGCTGTCAGTCTGTGCCTGAGACATTAAGCCATTACAGGCTTTAAAAAGCACACAGGGCTTGGAGCCAATCAGCAAAGAAGGCAGCAACAATAACACTGATGTGCAGTGTTTTTCTGTGTTTAGCTTTTGTTGTCATACTTCTTTGTTATTGTTGTTGTTGCTGCAGCTGATATTCCTGCTTGCCTCAACCTGACCGCCACTGCCAGCTCTCACGTTGCAGCACCCATAAAACCTGCGCCTCAGCGACGGCTACACACCTCAGAATGTTCCAAACATAACTAACAGAAAATCTGTCAAAGCGAGGCGCTAATGTGTCCATAAGCTCGTCTCAGAAGGACACAAAGTTTGGAAATGTGTGGACAGTGGTGCGTTGGAATGTCCTGCTTCAGCTCGCCGTGTTCGACTGTGCAGATGAGTGCATGTTCTCGGTGGAAGTGGAGCTGTTTCCATCAGAGTGCAACCGTAACGAACTGCAGCAGCTCCCTGCAAAGGGCTGGAAAACGGAGGCCGAAGAGGCCGATCAGCATCGTGCTGCTTCTTGTGCATGTCTGGGATAATGTTACACCATTAGAAAAAGAGGAAGGCGGCTGCACAGAAGAAGCTCTGCGTGTTGGTGCACCGCTCAGAGTGTGTCTGTCAGTGTCTCCATGTTTCTCAGAGAAAAGGCTCTTACCTCTATCACCTGTGTTCTGTGTGTTTACAGCAGCATATACAAAGATCTTCAGCCAGTATCTCAATCTTATACAAATAATTCACTTTTATTCATCAACATCTCAAGATTGTGTACAGTGTGAAGGAGGAGAGTTTGGAGCGGCCTTCCAGCTTCGTGCAGTCCACTTGGCTTTGACTTTTCTTGTAGTGGTTGTGGAACAACATTTTTACCTTCCTTTAAACACCAGAATGCAGTCACGCTGGTTTACTGTGCATATAAAAGAGGCATGAATAATTAGTCACACATCGCTGTGAGACGGGACGTGGAAATGCAACCACAGAGAAGATGGCTTCAGCCGGCAGTTGTGAGATGTACAAATTGGTTCACAAAGTGCACTGAGGGTTAAACGGCAGTAAGAACAGACAGTACCGGTCTGAGGTCCTGATGATGGACACAGAGATACAGTTTCCTGAGCGATGAATGACGGCTGTGCAAACACTGTAAGGGTACACGCATCGTTCAGCAGCGGTAACAAGCTTCTGCACATTATGTTGCCTTTCTGCTCTGTACTGCTGAGTACTTTATAGTTGCTGCAGGGCTTATCGTATGTAGTAAATGCAGTCACAAGGGAAAAACCAGGTCTCAGCTCCTGAACGCCTTGTTCTAATCATTCTATTCATGAAAATGCAAAATAGAAAATATGAAACTGTTCACACTGTAACAGTTTATATTACGGTCCACACATTCACCGTTAACTAGTTGCTGTATTGAAGGTCAGTAGCATATCGGGTCTTAGCCATTATAAAACACTTATTCTGCAAGACCAAGAGTTAGAAAAAAACTGCATTTGAATCATACTTTGAATATATTCAGTATTGTTATTTTATTTATAAATATACAACTTAATACTGATTTGCACAGCGTACGTTTGTGCAACACGGCTGCAGATAAACCCTGAGCGCCGGCTGCATTTACGCCGACGGTGGTTTGACCAGGTGATGTGATGGTTATACCCACAAATGACAAACATGTTGCCTTGTTCTCGACCCAGCATTTCCAGAGAATCAGTCTAATCTGCCAGAGAAGCTGAAAATAACTGTGTGGGTGGAGCAGTGGTTATGTTACTGTATCTGTATGGCAGAGGCGTCACGGTGAAGAAAGAAGTAACCTGAGATTTACGAGTAAAACGGATCATTTCTCTATTATTGGCAAAGAGATGGTTCTAGTTCCGGACGTTGTATTCGTTGTTGTTCCCAGGCCAAAGTCAGAGTTCAGCAGTCTGTTCCGAAGAAACGTAGGACAGAAGGTGGAGATGTAAGCGTCTTTAAAGCCCGAGTTACAGAAGCAGTACACCAGCGGGTCCAGCAGGCAGTCCATGTAAGACAAAACCATGAGGCTGTCGTAGACCTGAACCACCACGTCCTCTGTGGCCTGCCAGTTCTTCAGCCTGACGGCCAGCAGCACCGCTCGGGCTACGGCGCAGGGCAGGAAGCAGACGGAGAAGACGACGACCACGGACATGACCACGCACATGGCTCGCCTCAGCTTGGTCTTTTCTCCCACCGTCTTCTTCCTCAGCCGGTTGACGATGCGTGCTGTGCAGTAGACGAGGATGATGAAGGGGATGATGATCTGGGTGAAGAAGACGGCCTTAAAAGAAATGAGAGCGACGTGTGTGAGGATGATGGTCAGCAAAACACAGGCTCAGTTCCAAACCCCTCGATGGTCCCAGTTATCTCAAGCCAAAGAAAAGTGGGACTTAAATGGTTATAAATTCAAGATATCAAGATACTCAGATAACCTTTGTGTGCTGTGATGTGTGGGCGTGTTTGTTCACGCTGCCTGCAGCAAGCTGCTCGTCAGGGAGCAGAGACATTAACCACCAATGCTAATTAACTGAAATGACTGTCGGCTTTCGAGGAAGTCCGTGTGTGTAGATATGAGGCTTTGTAAATGACTTCTTATTAAGTGTTAAACATTAACTTTGGGTTGTTTATGCTGGTCTGTTGTTCACATTGTCATCAAACTGATGAGAGCCTTCTTGGTTTCCACGTCACAGGTGAATATTTTAAAGCTGTGCAAATACAACATCAGAACAATGAAACGTACCTCTCTGAAGGTGTCTGTCACATCGTGATAAGGAGTCTCAACTGCTCGGCCGTGACTGTTGCAGCACTCGAAGGTCTTCACCATGGTGGGGATGGTGAGGGGCAGCAACAGGAGCCAGATGACGATGGAGATCTGAGGAGATTTCTTCAGCATTTTGACAAAGTTCCTCCTCCCAAGATGCACCACGTTGAAGTAGCGATCGATGGACAGCGTGATGAGGAAGGCAATGCTGGCTCCTCGGTTGAGAAACAGCATGAAGAGCATCGTCTTGCACACCGCGGCATTCTGGCTGCGCCTCAGGTTGTGGCGGTAATGGTACACTTTGGCAGGAAGACAGACCACCAGCAAGAAATCAGCAACCACAATATTGAAGAGGAAGATGCTTTTGTTCTTCCAGAACTTGAACCTGAAGAGGAAGTGAGCAACAAAAGAGTTATTTGTTTAACTGTTTCCAAGTTTATTCTGTGACGCCGATCGTACCGTCACTCTGTCGTCTCAAACTCTGCCTCATGCTGACGAAAGGATGCCTCACATCGATGCATGCGTGCAGCGACATAAAGTTTGGAATTTATTTTTTCAGTATCTCATGACTTGAACTGTATATTTCAGCGGTGGAAAAAGAAAATGTGCCAAAGAAAACACAGAGTCTTTGCATGCTGGCAGCCTCTTCAGCGCTGTCAGAGTCCACAGCTCAGCGCGTTGCACATTAACATGTTTTAATGTTTTAGTGTGCGCTCTGTGAAAGGAGTCAGTGAATTCAACAAGGCTGCACGTGGCTCGGCTCACGAGTTCGTAAGCGATGGAGCTTTTCAAAGAAATGAAACACTGAAATCTTTAAAGTTGCTTCCAAAATTTATGATGGATTTCTGAATCTGCACGTCTGGTCGTCTTATTACAGCAGTTTAAAATCAGGTGCATGGATGTTACACAGCTTAAATGACGTCTTTAAAGATGCACCCAGCATTGTTTTTATGATGTCGAGGTTTGAATCACTCGATGAGCCTAAATGTCAAAGAGTTCACACCAGCTGATGAGTCAAACATCAGCTGTCAGGTTCAAGTCCTCGACTCAGCGTGACTTCTCTGACTCCTTCCACGATACGTTTGAGTGCTTTGGGAAAACAGGGAAAAGACGGCGATAGAGAGACTGTGTTTCCTCATACCTGAAGATGAAGATGTAGAGGACCGACAGGTTGAGAGGCAGACCCAGCACAAACTGTACAACCATCAGCCAGGACAGGACTTCATATGTGCCTGGGTTGGGTGTTTTGCAGTGGTCAACTGATGAATTTGTAGACATGTTTTTTTGAGTGAACATAACAGTGGTGGAAATGGTGAATGAGAAGTAGCAGTCAGAGTTGTAGAAGTCCTACTGTGTGTAATGCCAAGGCAAATGGGAGGATAAGGCTTAAAGGTGTTCCCAGGCAGGCATCACAAAGTTAAATCCTTCGTTTTGGTCGTGGTCGTAGCTTCTTCTGACCCAGAATCTCCTCTCTTTAGACACCGAGTCCCCTTCTCACTGTGGTCCGTCAGATTCAACAGTCCCCTTCTAAGAGCTTTACTGTGATTCAGGAGCTCCGTCAAGACTCGGCCCGTCGTGCCAAAACATGCCGAGGAAACATGCGCTGAAAACACAGCATTCTCCGAAAAAATGCTGAGAACAGAGACACTGCGTGAGTGAGTCTGTTGGTCGTGTCTGTGTGTGGCTGAGAGCGATCCTACAGAGGGGAAGAATTTATAGTCAGCTGGAGGTGTGGTTTAAAGAAAGGGGCTGAGGAGCACTGCATGAAAGATGCTGCCTTCACTTCTCCACCTTAAAACGCCTCCACTCAGGGCGCTTTGATGTAGCAGAAAATAATACCGTGATAAGAAAAGAGCACTCCCCACATGGTTTCTGTTTTGCGGACAGCGGTACCTGGAAACTGCCAGTTCAAGGTGTTTTCCAGCAGAATGGAAGAAACGCTTGTGAAATTCCTCAGGCGCTTGTCTCCATTTGAAAGCATCACACCTGCACATGCCGATCTTTATGTGCGCATACGATGATGACGGGGTGGGAAAATGACACGTCAGGACCGTCAAGTTTCAGGATCAGTCATGTGATCCCTGTGGAAGGACGGAGCTGCTGTATGCGTGGAACTCACTGTACGTTGGTACAACTCACACATTTTGTGTATTTCATTTATTGTGATTATGAAAGCTACATTAAATGCATCATAATTTACATTTTTAATATCCAAAACAGCTGGGACGCTTTGTAAATCATAAATAAAATAGAATGTGATCACCTGCTGATCCCTTCTGACTTAAACTTGACATATATTTCATGTTTTCACTCATCAGCTTCATTGATTTCTGTAAATATCTCTTATTGTGAATCCGATGCAGCAACATGTTTCACAGACTGAAAGATGTGTTTGGAACATTCCACAGGTAAACAGGCTGATTGGTCACAGGTGAGAGCATCATGATTGGGTATGAAAGGGGCGTCCTGGAAAGACTCAGTCGTTCATAGAGGATGGAGCGAGTTCACCACTTTGTGAACACATGAAGGATGAAGGAGATGAACGCGAACTCAGAGACACTTCAGGAAACTGCTGTCAGTGAACACAGTTTGATTATTGATGACTGATTGTGGTTTTATTTATGATTTACAGAGAGATGAGGCACAGTCATACCCGGCTTGTCACTGAAGAAGTTACCTGGAAAAGGTTAAATTCGTATCAGTGGATCAGAGGAGTTTCACTTGCATGTTTTATCACTCCTCTGGAGGCTTTCATCATTTCTAATTGTTCTGTGCAACAGCACTTCTTCAGCAGCTCACGTCCTGTTTCAAACATCCTCTTTCAAACATCCTCTTTAGCGTTAGAAATATCAGAGCAGAATTGCAAAGTGCAGACAAGTTGTGTCTCAATCGTCCTCGATGTCGCACATTTCTCTAGTTTGGCATAAACAGATTTTTACACCTGCTGTCAAACCACCTGCGCTCTCCTCAGAAGACGCATACAGATGATCAGCAGTCATTCAGCTTCATCGTGTCGGCGAACGTTTACGGACAGAAATCTTTCAGGTATTAATTCCACAGCCTGAACCCAAACAGCTTTGGCCGGCGTGTTCCAGCCCAGCCGTGTGGTTGGATGTCAGATGTGTGTAGAAGACACGGGGTTGGATTAGCTTTTGAACAGCTCGTTCACTGAAGTCAAACATTAACTCCGCTGCTTCCTAACCTCTGCTGCTCCGTCACTGACAGACAGTGAGACCTAACAAGCTACACACCAACGTTCAGAGCTGTAAAACTAAACTCGAGCGCTTGTTCGGAGACAAGTGACATTACACAACAGCACAGTGCCGCAAAATTTCTGCTACAGAACATGTCTAAGCACAGCGAGTGCATGCAGACGGGTGGTCTGTTGCACCTCTGACCGCAGACACGCACCTCATAATCCAACACAGTCATTGCAACACTGCTCTTCTTCCAGTGAAGTCTTGTTGTATTGTTCCTCTTTGAAGTGGTTCCAGGTCACATCATCATCCTGAAATGATTGAAAACATCGAGCCAGCGCTGGACAGGGTTTCTACTTTAACGTGTCGTTGTGACGTAAATGTTGATGACACAACATCACGGCTGTCGAATCAGCTTTTAGACCGCTCCCTATAAGCTGCGCTTTCGCTGTCGGCTACGATTTCCCGGGAAAGTGAAGGCTGACCGGCAGTCCAGTCCTCCTGGCACTGTTCCACGTCTCCATCATAGATTAAATGAGTGAATGAACTTTTTCTCCTGTTCTCTTGTACTCTGCCCTCCACCCTGACACCAACCTCTGCTGTAGTTACTCAAACTATGTTAATACTCCACATAAAATTATGACAATTTCACTTCAACTTTTCACTGAACTCTCTCTCCTCTTATTTCCAAAGTGGTATTGATCATTTATTCATGAGAATTTGGAAATAATTTCAGTGGATCCTGTGTTTTTTGGTGGTTGCTGCTCTGAGGAAGGTTTGAAAATTTGTTTATTTCCACTTTAAGATAACGCAAGATGAATTGTATTCATATCACGCGTGGAAATGTGGAATGTGCAAATCAGCAGCCAAAGGAAGTAAAAAGCAGATGCACAGTCGAGATAGGTAACCTCAAAATGATGTGGCAGAAGGCCTTTGTCTTCAGAAGATCCAGAAAACACGGCTTTGATCTGAGAATGGAAGAGGTGTGCTCTTCTGGTTTCCTTTACAAAAGCACTCCGATAACTGTGAGCGTTGCTTGTTCTTGGAGAAAAAAGCTTCAGTCTTTCAGAGAGCTGAGGTTGTTTTTGTCAAAACATACGAAAACACGGCTGTTTAGTGGTTTTACAACATAATACAATTCAGTCCAACAGCACAAGCCTTAAAAATCCCCAGAAGTTAAAGCAGGACCTCTGATTCAGGTCTCTTCCATTTAAAACAGGGCTGTTGTTTCAGATGTTTCTTATCTCAGATATGTTCACTTGCCGTTCACTTATTGGTGAAATGAATGATTGACAGCATGTCTTTGTTTCATATGCACGATGTGAGTTTGATTCCATTGTTTCGAACCAAAGTTGAGTTATTTTATGTGATTTTTGCATAGATTTGCCATATTGTGATCGACATCAGTGTTGTGAAGTGGTCCTTTCAGCCACCTTCATGGTGAGAAGCTGCATGTTTTACTCCCTCCTGACACAATCAGCCCTCTGAGTGTCTCTTGAATGCAGAGACGCTCAGCATTGTCTGTATTATCATTTCTAATTTGGACCATGTAGCGGAGTCTACTTCCTCTGCTGTCTCACCAGAGTCCATTAATAAGTTATTTTCAACGGAACGTGGTCGCGCAGCTGCACCAGCCATCTGAGCGTCCACAGCGCTTCTGTTAAGCTTTGTGGTTTAACCATATTTGGAAAAATTAGAAGTGAAAATGCCACCAATATTAGGAGAAGTTCATCCTGCGCCTTGAGTTATGAGTCTTTACTCCTCAGTCTTGCAGGACTTCAGTAGAAAGTCTTCAGCGTGGCAGAAAAATACCAGTCTGCTGCGCCGGCTCAGAAAACCAGTATAGTTTACATTTGAGTTTGGTGCTTAGCAGGATGGAAAGCGCTTTACATAATGCTCACAATATTACGCTCTGCTTTCAGCAAACTGTGGTCTTGTGCAACTGGCGTGAAAGACAGATTAGTCCACGTCGAGAGGAGGAAAGACCAAACATGTCTCATGTGATGGACCCAGTTGCTGCGATAAGATGCTTCTAAGGAGTTATCTGCTCTTCAGGCAGCCATTCTCCAGCAAGCCACGGCCTCATTTCTGCTTCTGCGGCTTCCTGCACAAAAGCTCTTTTTTTCCATCAGTCAGGTCTTTGTAGTGAGCCACTGACAGCTTTTCTTACAGCGTGGACGTCAGTAACGCACCAGTAACGATGGCGATAGCATACAGACGCTTACAGCCAGCTGCCCTCTGAAATTCATTAGAACTGGTTTCTTCACACACAAGCTTTTACAAATAACAACTATCATGTTTCACCATCTAATCAGCTCTTCTCTCCTGCACTCTTTTAATCTCTGCCGGTCTCCTTGAAGGTCTGATGCTTCCTGCCTGTGTGCCCTTGCGGTGGACTGGCTTGCCGCCTGCGCTGACTGTCATGAGCCCTGATAAGGTACTTTAGGAGTGTTACAGGGCTTCCTCTCAGTGTCTGATCAGCTCTCTGTCGAACAGATAAAGGCTCCACTTTATGCATTTTAGTGAAAAACAATGGATCCGATGTGAAGTGTGAAACAGTGTTTTTAGCCTCCTTTAGCTCAGTGCTTTGGTGAA
This sequence comes from Chaetodon auriga, assembly GCF_051107435.1. Lineage (NCBI taxonomy): Eukaryota > Metazoa > Chordata > Actinopteri > Chaetodontiformes > Chaetodontidae > Chaetodon > Chaetodon auriga. Next base: position 1,753,493 of record NC_135091.1, on the reverse strand, counting down.
GCAGCATTTAGCTCTGATGACGCCTCTGTCTGAAGCTCTGACTTCTGTTTGGAGAGGGTGATAATGTGTCAGGGTTCGGTGTCTGGCAGCTGCTTTTGTCAGTTCTTCTTGGCTTAAAACCCAATCAAACCACCTAAGTTACGAAACTTTAAGCAGGTTTTAAAAAAAGGGTTTGTCACTCTCACCACCAGGCTGAGGGGAAGCGCTTCATGCGTGTGAATAATAAAAAAGCCCTCAGCATGCTCGATCAGATAACGTGCATTTTTTGTGTATTTGTTATCTGATGTAGTTTTGAACACGCGTCATGGTTTATGCTACAGTGTGGGCTCATATCCATTTATTCAGTGTGGAGAATAGCTTTGAGGTGATTGGGAGAACTCGCCTCACTGACATGATGAGATTCATGTTGAAAATCTGCCATTTAGAGTTTGTCCCTCAGTATCGACCCGACTTCAAACTCTATCAGCTTCCATGATTTTATCACTCCAGCAGCTCCAAAAACACTCTCACTGCCTCTCAAACGTCTCATAATGTCCTTTTCTCCCGTCACATGCTTCCTGTCTGTCCATCTCCCCACAGCCCCCAGTCTTCCCAGTGTCATCTCCTCCATCAGATGCAGGGAGCCCTGAGGACGATCCTGTCCACGCATGTCCCATCCAGGGTAAGAACAATCCCAACGCTGTCGACACAGACAGAAACAGCTGATCTTATCTGACCCAGATTTCATATTAACGTGTAGAAGAAGACTGAGGTGGACGGGCTGAAGGCAGACAAACACGCCACCATCACACACCATTCTACACACCTGTCCACATCTGTCGCAGCCGGAGTGTCTTCACAAACGTCCTTTGAGACAGTTCATAGAGATCCCGTGTGAGGCGGCAGATTCCACAAAAAAAAAAAAAAAGAGGAAATGAATGAAATGACATCATCGCGTGACACAACGGATGAACCCAAGACTGAACTTTGAAGTAAGAATCAGCTGTTTCAGCCAAAATGTGGACATTTTTCAAGCGGCGTCTTCACACCGGATCAAAAACTTAAACACAGTTTTTAACGTCTTTAGAGCCAAAGCACAGGTTTAAGTTTGAGAATAAAATTTATATTTTTCACACCTTGTTTGCTTTGATGTCCTGACCCCCCCACCCCCCAACACAGAGGCACACACTGCTGTGACCAAACAACAGCTAGTTATCGTCATCATGCTCATAGTCAAACGTCTGTAACTCAGACCTTTAACTTCCCTTTTCTGTGTTTTCATTTATCGTCGCTGATGAAACCAGCGTGCTGAGATTTGAAGTTTCAACATTTTCCTCTCTGAAATCTTTTCGAGTCACAAACGTGGTTTTGAGGCTGAAGTCAGCTGCTCGGTTCTGCTCTCCCACCTTCTATTAATGGAGCTTTTCAGACACAATAGAGCCAGTAATGAAACCACACCCACGCTTTATCCCGGCACTGAAGTCTCAGGATTGCTTAAACGTGTTGACTCAGATCTAAACTGCATGGGAATATTTATGACAGCAGCGTTATCAGCTGACGTACGCTGGAGGATCCTGAGCTCAAACCGTTACTCAGGAAGTCGAGACAGTTAGCTCAGCGTTATTTTTGACTGAGAGAAAGATGAAGCAGCAGGCAGCGGAAAAGTACTCAAAGATGAAAATATGTGCACACATTCACAAATAGCAGCAGCAGCCAAAACACATAAAACAAAGTATTTAATGTGAAACAGGGTTTTAGAATACCTCGTATATAACTCAGAATCCCAAACAGAAGCTGTCTGACGGGGTGATGTCTGCCGTATGACAACATGTGATAACACTGACAGTATTATCAGTGCCTGTCAGGACGGTTTAGCATTAAAAATGCTAACACAGCTAGAAAAACGCTGCATTCACATCAGGATGACTCGTTCACGTGTTTGACCCATTAATTAAATGCTTTTAATGAGTGAATTTGGAACAAGCTGTAAATGAACCAGAGCGTTTCTCACTTTGTAGATGTTTACATTTTTCCAGACGTTGGTCTTGATGTGTTTACATCATTTTACATGAAAACAAACAATTGAATAATGCATGAAAATGTGAACACGCAGCTCCGCTCGGGTGGAATCCACACAGCCGACCGACGGCATGCACAGAAACACTCCTGCAGGGGGTTCAGACGCCGTTTGCCTGTAAAACTCCGGCCTTGTTGTATTTAAGGTCGTACGTTACGTGATCTCAGGACATGTGTTCCTCTGTTTGCTCGGTAAATACACACAGTGTCAGCTGTGATGTGGCATTTGCAGACACAGAAATTATTGCATGTTGACTGATTGGCTGCGTTTATTGGCTTGTTCGTGAGCTCGAGGTCAGTTCTTGTTTTTAATCGTGCAGCCATGTTGATGCATCCATGTGCTGCGAAGCTGAGGATACGCTTCTCTTCTTTTTGTCGTTTTCCATCAGGAGCAGCTGAAAAGTCAGAATAAATTCAACTTTACAGGACAGTTGGCTCGTAGTCCACAGCACAAATGTCTGATTGGATTATGTTTCCCACGTTTCAAACAGTGCTGCGACAAATAAAAAGCAGATGCATCCTGATACGCAGTGATGCCCGTTTAACACACAGTAAAATTCACACGAATTTAAAGCTAAAAAATCACCAGGTGATTATTGCAGTGAGTAATCTGTGTATTTATAGCCAGACAGTGAACAAAGGCTTACCCTAACTCACTGTATTGTTACTAATGATGATGTCATCAAGGTGAGGGACCATCCAGGTGACTCACACAGGTTCAGAGGAGTCTGTGAGAATCTTCTGGGGAAAGTATTGTTCATTCTGGTCAATTCATGACTCATGATTTCTATTGTTGTGGGGCGTTCAGGCGAGCCTGGTCATTTTGTTTGGATTAGGAGTTGTTTGAGTGGAATCTTTGAATCTCCGGGGGCTTGTGAAGGGGCCTCCAACACACTGAGACAGAGTTACTGCACTGTTTTAATAAATACATGTACAAGAAAATACATCCATAATAACAGAAAATGAAAATAAATCCACAGTTATGATCAGCTTCCTGTTTGGGCCTTCAGGATGAAGTCTTCTGTTTCGGGGTCACACGTCCGACGCAGCATCTACAGATTCATAAAAAACGAATGTGACGAGATTTGAAGCCTCTCAGGTTTTCTGAGGCTCACTCGACGACATGAAACACTCGTTTGACTGTGGACGCTCGGATGAAGGCTCTGTGAGACCGCTTTGATTTGACAGATAAGACTCGAGTTCGTTTTTGGCCTCGACCGCTTGAAAGGAATTTTTGATGGTCATAACTCATAACTCATGGTGCTGTCCAAGACAAACAGAAAAACAGATGTGCGTTCTTTAGCCGAGGGGCATTCCCCTGAGAAAACGCTAACATATTCCAGAGCAGGACCTCTCAAAAGTGTCACTCGAAGGACTGCATCTGTTTTTTATTCAAGGTCAAAGGTCTGGAACGATTGGCGATAACACAATAATCCTTAATCAATCAATTAACATTCCATCTGCTGCGACTGGGCCGGCAGGAAGGCAGTCAGTCCAGATTTATTTCTGACTCTTACAGCTATTACTGTGTCCTAGAGGCACATTCAGGAGCTGGTAGCACAACACAAATGGGACGATCACAACTATCAGAAAATCAGCCACATTAAAGCCACGTTCAGGACCGCTGCGAAGGATCTCCAGCTACACTGTTCGTTCAGCGTCAGTGAGAATTTATTGATCAATAGAAAATGTATTTCAGAATACAAACTGTCACACGTCATAGTGTGTTCCTCGTCAGGATCCTTGAAGCAAACACAAACACTCAGTTGGCTGAAGAAAAGAAACCCAAGTGCAACCAATGGAAAAGCTTTTTGATTCTCCGCAGTTCAACTGTGAATTGTGAATTTTTTGGCTGGTTGTCAGAAGTCGGGAGGCTGATAAACAGTCACTCTCAGGACAGACTGGACCTTTTCTACTGGATGTGACCTGCAGGCTGCCAGTTGACCATTGGGAGACAGTTTCACCTGTTGAGACACTACTACAGTATATCTACAATGCTGAAGAACCATGGCAGTTCCCCTTATTTACAGAGCTGCCTCCATATATTTCTATTTAACAATCAATAGAAACCAGAAGCTTAAATAATTACTGTACATCCTTGTAGTTCACTTCACCTTCAGAGTCCTCTTTCCTAAAGTAGCTGCAGCGTTGTCACCATACAGCAGCCTGTACAGTCGCCATCTGGCCTCTGTTCTCCATGAATCTCAAATGACAGTATTGGATGTAGGATACGATGCAGTATGCGATGCAGTATGCGATGCAGGATGCGATGCATTTCCTGTTGAGCTTTCAAATGACACTTGAGCATCTTTCACTAAGAATGGGAAATAATTGGAGAGATAAAGAGCTTTAAACTTGGTGCTACAGAAGCAGTAGACCAGCGGGTCCAGGAGGCAGTCCATGTAGGAGAGGACCATGAGGCCGTCGAAGGCCACAGCAGCTTTATCCTGATGGCGTTCACTCAAGTCTTTGACCCGGGTGATCAGCAGAACCATCCTGGCTAAGGTGCAGGGGAGGAAGCAGACGGAGAAGACCACCATGACGGCGGTCACCAGAAAGACAGCTCTCCTCAGCTTGGTCCGATCCCCAACCGTCTTCTTCCTGAGCCGGTTGACGATGTGCACGGTGCAGTAGACCAGGATGATGAAGGGGATGACGATCTGGGTGAAGAAGACCACCTCTCGCAAACTGTCCACCACGTCCTTAAGGCAGAAAAAGGATAAACTTAATCACCACATACATCAGCAGTTTAACTACTGTAGTTTAGTCCAGTGGTTTCCTCTGCACAAACTCTCATTAACTGTTTGGATTTTCCTTGGAGGGGATGTCACTCTGGTACAGCTGCCAACAACTCATGGACATGTGAAACATGACCGAGTAGACTCTGATCTGTAGTGGTCCAATGGTCACGAGCCAGAAAGGTTAAGAATCGCTGGATTAATCATTATCAGTGTATCAATTATATATTTTAAAGCCTGTAATTTGTTTTTTAATGTAAAATCTTAATCTGTTAAGTAACTAGTCAGTACAACTATCACATGAATGGAGTGGAATAAAAAAAAAAACATTTCTCTGTGAAACTCGGCCAGAAGCATAAAGTACATGAAAATGTAAATCATGCGTCAGAGATGTACCCACAGATATTACTTAAGTAAATGTGCTTTACTTCTCACTGCTGGCAGGGTCATGTAAAAGTACTCAGGAGTATTTATGCTTCACTCTACCGGTTAACCTACCAGTGAGACTAACTGCAGTAAACCTGATATAAAACGAGCAGACAGGCTTCTGTCGTCTCCACCACGGTCTCATAATGAGGCGCCCTGTTGTGCACAGAGTCTTATGTAAGGTGTCATACACAGTCAATAAATAGCACCTTTTTTTGCGGTTTTGCTTTCAGCATGCACATGTATTTTCCAGACTGTGGCCCCATCATGTGGTACGGTCTGACACACTCCAGCTTTATCAATGCTGTGTGCCGTATCAGTGCAAAAATAGCTCCACTGAAGTGGACGAGATCGACCCCGGAGCTGCTCTGTCTGGGGGGACGGCGTGGACCCACGTCCTTCATGTCTGATTGGGTCTTAATCACATGCAGATGGTCAGTCATTACTTGTGTAACTTCAGGCTGAGTGACTGTTTGCACAGAATAATCTTTGCGTAACTGACAGTGATTCAGCCTCTAATGTCCGCGGTGACAGTGACAGCACCGTCAAACACAGCGGCTCCACATGAATCACTTGTTGCTGAAATACTTTGTCATTTTTCCTCAATTCATGTACTATTCCAGATGTTTATGCTGAAAACCTGTAAACTAAACTGGGAGGAGACATGCAGAACAGAAATCACTCGTTCAGTGTGCAAACATTACCTTAATCAGCGTATCGTCGTTAGTGGTCTTGTGGCTGTTACAGCACTCAAAGGTTTTGAGCATGGTGGGAATGGTGAGAGGCAGGAGAAGCAGCCAGATGAGGATTGAGATCTGAGGAGACTTCTTGAGCGCTTTGAGGAGGTTCTTTCGACCGGGATGCACCACGTTAAAATACCGATCGATGGAGGTGACGGTGAGGAAGGCGATGCTGGCTCCTCGGTTTAAAAACAGCATGAAGAGCATAGCTTTGCACACCTTGTCGTTCTCACTCCTCCTCTCTCCCTCGATGAAGTTGTACGCCTTTATGGGCAAGCAGAAGAGCAGGAGGATGTCAGCCAGCACCAGGTTGAAGAGAAAGATGTTGTTGCTGTTGGATTTCCAGAATTTCAGCTTGAATATGAAGAGGTGGAGGACGGACGCATTGAGAGGCAAAGCCAGGATGAAAATCACAATCATGACAGCTGCGTAGAATTTATAGAGCGCCTTGTTGGTGGCTTTGCAGTCCTCAATGAGTTGGTAAGTGTAGTTTTCCATTTTGAGCGGTCAAATACGTGTCCCTTCATAAACTGACAAGGAAATCAGTTCACACCCAGAGTCTCACCCTTCAAACAAACAGGCAAAATCTCACCAAACGAGTCCCCTCGCTGTCTTCAGCTGCGATCGTCTGATAGCTTTAAGTTCTTCTTTCAGTCCTCGTGCGTGCTTCAGGTTTCCACACTCACTCAGGTTTCATGTCCTGTTCAGCGAGAGTCAGGTCTGGAAGTAGTTCTTGCTTCAGTGAGTTTGCCTTGCTGTTCAGCTTTGACTTGTAGCTCCGCCTTAATAGCCTGAGGAGGTGAGTTGCCAGCTGCTTTCCCACTGTGGGACCAGTGGGGCGAACCAGAGACGAGACCAGTCGCATTAAATACAGATAGTGCAAGAGAAAACTAAGACCGCTTCGACATCAAGATTACTTTTTGTGGTGATAAAGTGTGAGCAGCATGTTTAGCCCCGGAAAGCCCCAGTTTGAGAGAGAAAGCAGTCAGATTCTGATGGCAGGAGCTGATAGGACTCTGACAGACAGCCAACCATACCAGAGAAGTGATATGGAAATATTTCACCTTCTTGCTGTTTCTGGCACAGACTGTGAGAAATACATGCTTTGCTCTTCTGGGGGTTCAGTGAATCCCAGAAGCTACTGTAGGACCTACTGTTTGTCATGACTGACAGCTTCCCAGTGTCCCAGCTCTTCGCTGCCTGCCTCCGTCTCTTTAGCACATGCTAAAAATGATAAATGGGACAATCACAGAAACAGTGTCCTCAGAGTACGCAGATGTGGATCCCTGGGAATTGATGACTGATTTACATGTGGGCACGAGGAGGTGGACGCGGTGCTGCTGTCAGTGTTTCCTGCTATGTAAGGACAAGTCAATGAGGCTGCATGGAATGTGTCGTCCTCAGGGAGGAGGGTTCTTTCAGGGAGGGGGTTAACCCGAGGCCTCGCTCTCCACTCTGCATGCCTCCAACTCATTCTCTGCTTCAGCTGCAAGTCCAGACAACTCCAACGATTTCAGCTAAGATCAGACTCTCTGCAGGGACACGTGTTAGAGACGAGGAGACGAACTGACAGCTTCTGCTTCATAATCTATAAATCTGTTCTGTTACTTAATGCTTAAAAAAGATTTAAACACAACTCGGCTTTGATCTGGTTTCTACTGAGTGACAGACTCCCTGATTCAGTCTGTGTGTCTTTGACTCGACCTCGTCAGACGGGAACCTTTTCAGTGTTTGTCATCCCTCTGAGGTTTTATAATCTGAACCTTGACCTCCCCCCACATTCCCTCCTCAGACAATGGTTTGATTGTATGTTGGTTAACTCAGTCAACTAAGCAGGAGATCAAGGAGCAGCCCCAGCAGTCCGACCGTCAGGAGCTGCTGCAAAGAGGGCTTTTATGACCAGGACCAACAGTTTCTCGTCATATTTTAACACTGATACTATTACTGCTGCCTGTAACACCCTAATTTCTCCTACGGGGATTGATAAAGTCTTATCGTCTATTTTGTCATGGACTCATAATGTGTGAAATACCCAGATGTTTCACATTGCTGCGTAATCTGATGTTTATATAAGTAAATATAAAGTAAATGCATCTTACTTTCATGAAGTATCACACTAAAGAAAGCGTTTGTCCCACAAGCTTTATTAAAATGTGATGTTTCAAAGGAATCATGTGAGCTAACGGTGCTGACTTGACAGCAGTGACGGCCGGCTGAGTTATTAAAACGTATGATCCTGCTTGTTTATTGCGAGTGTCTGAATCCAGCAGGACGCTGAGAAGTGGAGCTCCGCCGCCTGTCTGACAGATTAACAGTCAGACTATTGTACTCGGATTGTAAAGCCAACCTGTGAGTGTGCTGACACTTACTGTAAACTTGTACTTGCTGCCATAACTCACAGCGCTGCAGAGTTTTCTCACTTTCATCCATATTATCTCACAGGAGGCTGAGATGTTTGGCACTCGTCCAGTCAAATGCTTTTGGCCTCCAGCGTGCACACAGTGGAGCTTTCCTTCACCTCCTGTGCTCACTGGAGTGAGCACAGGAGGTGAGGAGTCACTGCTTTCTGATCGTTCTGTGTTATATGTTAAAGTTTGTCTCACCCTGATGTCTCCCACTCAGATCCACGTAAAGATCCAGCCGTCCCAGGCACTGACCACACTGAAGACGGGGACTCAGACGGCCGCTTTTTGGGGTGTTCATCGTAAACCTACTTTGACCGCACATGTGACATCACTGTTCTTCAATGATATTTGTCATTTTCTTTTCCTTATTTTCCAGATATAATTGAATTGTCCTTCTTTTTTTCTGTCTGGACACAAATGCTGATCAGACGTCCTGTGAGGGACAAAGAGACCCTCGAAGAGTCTGTAGAGGAGCAGCTGAAGACGCATGAAATCTCTGAGCTGAAACAGCTGCAGGTATATTACATGTTAATATAGTGTATAGAGAAGTTTAGTTAATAGATTTCTGACTCTGCAGTGATTTTTGCATCAATCCTTATGTTTCAGAACCTCAGCGGGACGATGACGGAGGGTGAGGACATTTCCACGATGGACAGAAATAATTTGGAGGTCTGTGACCAGCAGGGGGTCCAGGGGAGGGCTTCCCTCAGCCAGCAAGAGCCCAGCAGGAAGTCAGCTGCTGGCATCAAGGGGCGCTCCTCTGCCCCATTTATGGTGTTAAACGACGAAGGAACGCAGCTGGAAGCCTTCCAGCCTCTGACCTTTCAGCCTGAGCATCGCCCAGAGTTCGGGACTCAACAAGACTTTTGCTCTGGTTCATATAATCCTCAGACACCCCAGAACAGCCAGAAAAACACCCAAACAGAGGTCCAGGCTCAGGCTGAGGTCTTTTCCCCGATCCACAGCCAAGAGCAGACTTATTTCAACACTCCTCTCCTCACCCAACCCCGAATTCCAGCCAATTCCAGCCAATCACAAGACAGAAGAGAGAAATCCTGTTTGGAAGAAAGAGAGAAGAGCGATAAGCCCCGTTCACCAGAGACAGAATGCAGAATTCATCAATCACCCTCTCAGCCAACAGCCTCTGTTGACAAGTCTGTCAGGGAGAAAAGGGTGAGGCACCAAGAAGAGGGAAACAAGCCTGAAGCTGCTGGAGACATTGTTGACAAAGACAAGGTGAAAGGTCGGTCTGAATTCACAGCACCTCATGGAAGAATGGCCGCCACCTCCGCGGGTCGATGGGAACATGTCTGGACAGTCACACATCCCATGTACGAACCCAACCCAGAGCCACATGTCAACGTTTCTCCCCCTTCGAGGAACAACAGAGTTTCCCCTCGGGCCCGGCCAAATCAGGAAGTTATTGTTAGCTTTAAGGCCGTCGACGACCACATGGGGAGAGTCTCAAGCGTCAACATGGAAACTGTATCCACAGGCTGTGATGAAACAAAAACACATTTTCATCTCTGCCAGCGCAGCGAGCCGAGTTCAGGAAGCAGCACGGGTTCAAACTGGGTCGAAGGTCAAAAACAAGCTACAGCAACAACGGCATTTTGTCTTTGTGCATCAAACCTCACAAGTCAAGCCCCAACACCTCTGAAACGCTGTGCCTTTCCCACGCATTCCTCCACGAGGAGCACTGGTGCTACTGGTAGTTGCAGTGAGGGTGAAGATAACCCATCCTCCCCGTGTCATCACTTTCCCAAGCTCCCGTCCCCCCCTCCCTGCCTCGACCACCGGCGCTCCCAGTTCGGCCTATCAGAGGAGGACTCTGCCAGTGAGGCTGGGGAGGGATGGATGTTCCCGGGGATCCAGAAATTGAAACAAGACCACAATCCTGGATCTGGACCTCCACGGCAGTCCTTTTTGCCCAGTAAGTTCGTGGATGATAAAGCTCACGATCAAGTTTTAACTTATTTAATATATATTCAGTGATATTTTTGATTTAATCAACATTTTAACTTTGTTTTCATTCATCAAAATTCAGATTTTTAGTGCTTCAGCTTCATTTCTGATTACTAAACAGTGTCGTTTGCCAAGTATGGATGAAAGCCTTGAAAGGCTCCAATATATATTAATAAGCGTGACTCCTTTTTAATGCATTGCACCTTCCCTGACAAGTTGAAGATGCTCTCACTGAAAAATCCAGCACATATGAAAACGCAGATATTTGCCATTTCAAAAGTTTGACTGCTGGACTCCAGATGCCTCCTGCTGCGCTGAGTCCATCCTCATGTCTGTGCAGTGGAGACGCTCGAATATCCGCCTCAGATTTAAAGAAAAGGAAACTTTCCCTTCAGCAGGTGAAGGTGAAAACAGGCTTCACGTGTCAAACGCTGCAAAGTGAAGCACAAACATCCAGTGAAGTAACAGTAACAGGAGGAGTTACCACAGCAGGCCAAGGTTAAACTGGTACTGGTGCTGGAAAAGAGCTGAAATCCCTCCATTTCTGACAGTCCATCAGTTTCTTTTGCAGATCCACAACATGAAACCTGGTCCAACCAAGAACATGTGACCTGCCCAGAGCGCAGACAGACGTCTGATGGAGGTAAGAGCGAAGGTGGGAGGCAGAAGACGATGAAGACGATGACTGAGGGCCGCGTTACATTCAGGGTCAAAATAAACATGCGTTTTCCAAAATGCAGACTCCTGCAAAAAACACAACAGCTTCTTTATTTAATCCAAAAAAAAAAAAGTAGAATAATAATATTTAATATGTACACACGACCCTCTCTCACACACACGCACACACGCACACACACACACACACACACACACACCCATATGACACATTCATAAACATGCCCAGTTGTTGACTGATGCTGTGTTGGATGACTGTGACATTCATCATGTATCGTCGTTCTTTGTCTCGCCTCTATGTCTTTTTGTCCTCTGCCAACTTTTAACCACGTCGGTAAAAAAATCCCTGAAAATCCAAATGAAATAAAGAGTGAAATCTTGGAGGCTGCTGCCCTTTAGCTGAGTATCAGTGAACGCAGAGTGCAGTGAAGCCAAAGCTAAAATAAACCAGACAAACGGCGGTCGTGCTAAGGGAGGCACAGGAACGCTGGACTTCGACTGGAACTCTTGTTTTTTGGTTTGTTGCACAGTTGATATTTTAGCTCAGCTGTCACGTTACGACACTGGATGGCCGACAGCTGTTTGAGCCTCACCCCCCCCCCCGCCATGCGTCATGTGGGTGCAAGAGTTTATTGTCCAATCAGCCGAAAGCTAAAGGAAAATTCCCAGGTATTTCGACCTGCTGTGCTTTCCGTAAACGTGGCGTTGTGACTCTTTGCGTCACGTTAACTTTGCTCTTCGGCGTTGGAGGTTCTTGTGGCTGTGCCAGCTCCTCACAGGCCACGACATGCGTGAGTGCTGTCAGCTGCTGACACCTACTTGAACCCCAGTGAGATGGTTCACAGCTCGCCGTTCGTTTCACTTTATGTGGGTCAACACGTAAACGCAGTCAGGAAAACACCGAAATACTGACGGCTGGTATTTGTCCTCCATTACTAATCTGCAGCACGCCAACCATCTGACCTTGGCGTTGTCCTCTTCCTTCCTCTCGACGCCTTCTCTGACTCTGACAGGCTCATTTAAATGATGTTCAGCAACCAACCGGAGGACGAAAGTGCTTTCATAATTCTGCCTCTCAAAGGTCTCTGTGTGTTTTTCATGTCTAGAGGGTCTGAAGCAGTTGAAGATAAACTCACTGGAGCCTCAAAGGAAACCTGATGTTCCAGATTACACAGCGATGGCGCAGACATCGTGGAGATTTTGGGGGTAAAAGATCTTTTGGCTCTGTGATAGCGTGCACAGAGAAAGTAGTCCATCTCTATCAGCTGATCACCAATCTGCCACATGTATGCTGCGCTGCGTTACACAGGAAATAGCAGGTTGTTTTATCAGTACCTGCAAACAAAATGAAATCTGCACAGCGAAGTGGCACTTCTCGACCTTTCACAGGCTCCAGTTAGCTTGATTTTACATGGTAAACTGTAACTGTGGTCACGAGTCCAGACTGTTCTGGAATCAGGACTTCAGTTGATAAAGTCTCTCTGTTTATATGCAGAGACGCAGCCGATCAGGTCAACGAGCTGGAGAAGATGTGTGACGGAGACAACGTCCTCTCAGACGAGAAGAGACAAAGTCTGCACAAACCTTCATCCAGTGAAGTCCAGGTCAGTTTGGCTTGGGCAGACATGAGAGGAGCAGACCAGTAACAGTACTGGAGTTGACTGGAGGTGTGAGCACAGGGGCTACTTCAACGGTTTGGGTCTTTTCAGGGAATTTGATGCCAACAATAAAACGATAAAACAACACCTGTTTGTCTTTTAAGCCACAGAAATGTTGGTTTGGCAGCCATCAGGATTGCTTAACCGAGTGTTTCAGTGCTTCTCATGACATCATTGTCCTGTTTCACAACTCGCCGCGCTGTGTGCTCACATTTGATTGTCCCTCGTAGACGCGATGGAGGGGAAACTTCCTCCGCCTCTTAGAATCGCTGTGTTAATATTTATCTGTGCCAGAGCCGTGCTTTGATAGGAATTTACTATCCTGCATTTGAGAAGAGCTCCTTCCAGTATTCCCTTGAGCCATAAATACCACCCACTCCTGCAGCGCCCGTGTTGCAGAACTGGTCCCGCCAGTGTTGCCTGATCATTTGCATTAAGTGGATCAGGAGCTCTTTTACTCAGTTAAACACTGCTGTCTGGAACCACTTCAGCCTCTCAGCACAAGGACTGAGAGTCTGAGTGAACTTCACCTCCACTGGAAGACAGCAGACTGGGAGCTTCTGGGAAATTACGTGCATTTTCAGTATGTGACTAATGTTTAGTTTTCAGGACAACCGACGCACTCAGTGTGTGCGGCGCATGTTTTCCTGTCAGACCTGCTCACTTTGTGGTTTCTCCTCTGGAACAGGCCTGGACGAGCTGCTGCCTGTCGGTGTCTGATGTCATTCATCTGCCTGTCATACTGGGAACCATTACCATCGCCGCTTTGAAAGCTAATTGTCAGGAGGCGTGGTAAAAGCAGCTCTCATGACAGCTTCAGACACTTCGCATACCCACGCAGTGCAGTGCAAACTGTGTTTTTGTACAGAACAAGTGAAATTCAGGTGATTTGTGAGGACCTTCAGAGGGTTACAGGGGGTCTGCGAAGGCTCTACAGAATGAGAAATGGCTTCACTGAAACATATCTGCCACACATAATTCAGTCTCAGCGTTCTTAGCTCCCGTGTTACGCTGAATAATGGTCTGTCATTCAGAAACAGAGCAGCAGATTGTTCATGTCGTCCGATATCGCGGCTTTAACTCGAACCAAACAGCCTCCACACACACTCTGTGGCCGCTTCATTAGGTGCTGCTGACTCGCTGCTGGGCTGCATTGTGTTACACTGACAGGTGTGTCTGTTATTCTGTCAACCCCATTTATGTCTATGAGGGCAAACACGCGACTCAGCACGTCAACGACACCACAAACTGCATCCTCCAACCGACCACAGCCGAAGAGCAGCGTCTCACACACGGCGACTGGATCAGCTCTCATTCATTATGTTTCAGCTCAGTAATCAGATTACAGGTCGATACAGAGCATTGACGGCGCATTGATGCTTTTTTCTATCATTTTCATTTTGACTCTAAAATGAGGTGTGACGAGGACGACTGTTGCACTGTGACATCAGTGAAACCGAAGTGGTTTAATCACTAATGAGCTCAGCAGGCCTCGTTGATGGGTGCTCGGACGGTTTGGGATGACACACACACGCACACACAGTTCTGTTTTGACTTAAATTGGCTAAGTTATTTCCTGCTTCCTGTCACTCCTGTTATCAGGTGCAGCGTCGAGCGCTTGAAGGCATCATGGCGTAAATCTGGGTGAACATTTACAAACATACTCCCACTTCTTAAAGTCAACACATGAGTCACAGGCAGTGTGTGTGCGTGTGCTTGTGTGTGTGTGTGTGTGTGTGTGTGTGTGTGTGTGTGTGCGCTTGTGTGTGCGTGTGCTTGTGTGTGTGCAGGCCCTCAGGCAGCAGATGGAGGCCCTTCAGCACCAGTTAAAGCAGAGAGAGAGGGACTGGTCTGTAGTTCGATGCCAGCTGGACGAGCTGAGGGGGAAACTCACAGTTGAGCCGCAGCGCCGCCTGGTGGCCGGCAGGTGTACTGCATAAACACAGACTGAACGCCAGCAGGGACAGACGGAGGTTAAGTCTCCTGCATGCCGTCTTCTTCACATGAATCAGAGTGGACTCTCACCCTTTCATCCCCACTAACAGTTTGTTTAAACAGCTTTTCACTTCAGTGTCATTCACCCTGAGTTTCAGTACAGTTTCATGAAAGCAGACGTCACAACATCTCAAGCTCCTGTTGTCAAGAAGTCAATGCAAAACTCTTTACCTGCTACCTGCACAGAACTCCTCACACAGGCGTGCTTCTGTTTGTATGTGTCAGTGTTCAGATAGGCAGTGGCCCAAACACTCCAGCTACCGGCCCATTATTCCCTTTAATGCCCCTCACTGGGAGCCTTTGCTCTGCACTCGCTGTTAATGATGTGCAGGTGAAACTGTGCAGCCTTGAACGGTCGTTTACCTGCAGGGAACAACGGGAGGCCGGTTTAGTGTCATAGAGAGGATGGAGGAGCTGTCTCACAGATTTGTTGCACTGAAAACAGATTTTGCTGCAGAGTTAAAGTACATTTTCATATTCTTATTCTTATCCTTGACTTACTTTTTTCGGACTCTCTCAGCCGGACAAACCTGTTGAGAATCACTTGTTCCTGCCTGATGAATGTCACCTGTTTATGAGGAGGTGCACGCTCGTGAAATTTGATCATTAGCATAATGTGCGTCCCACACTTTGCCAAATAAGGCTGCCTGTTCTGCTCCGTTTGTGCTGCAGTCACAAAAATGCTACCAGAAAAAAAAAAAAACAACTAGCAGAGCTTCAGGTCCTGTTTTGGAAATCAGGAGAAAAAGCAGGTCAAGTTTAACAGTCAGTCGTTGAATTCGAGGACCTGAAGCAGTTAGAAAATAGCACAAGAGCAGCTGTTATTATCGGAGCGACGCTGCAGGGTGACACAGAATAAAGAGGGTGATTCGCCAGAAAACAGTTTTCTAACGCAAAGCGGTCTTTGACCAACATGTGAGGAGGTGAAGAGAGAATATTATAACACACATGAAGCCAGAGGCAGCTGTCAAGAGTGAGAGAAGCTGAAGCAACAACCAGAAAATCGAAAACAGCTCCCGGTAAATTATCATCCCGTGAGGACGAGCTGGTGAACAGAAAACTGACTTTCATCAAGTTTGTCTGAGTTACATGTTTGATTTAGTACAGAAAAATTCTTACAGGAGGCTCATTGTTTCATGCTTTTATCACTAAACCCTAAAAATCAGCATTCACTGGACCCAGATGTGACAGAAACACGGTTCAGCTGGCAAACGTCGAGCTGTGTTGTGCGTTATGAAGCGTGGATGTGCACAATCTGCTCGCTGTCACTCAGCTGCTCTGATGATGTCATCTGAAGGCTCAGACGGCTCAAATGCTGCTCTGATGGTTTGATCAGCTGGTAGAAATAAATGAGGCTCTGCTGCCCCCCACTGGACGAAGGATTCATTGTTTTGTTGTTGGAAACCACCTGAAACAGAACTCTGAAGTCTGTAGTTTACCTGAGGGGATCAGTAAAGTTCTCAATCAGTCTGATGCCATAAAACACAGAGGATGCACTGAAGTGCTCCTCTGTGTGCGTCGTGTTGCAGTATTCTCTCCTCTCCACTGTTATCAGGTCGTTTTTCCACTTCACAGCTCTCGATGCTCGTCTCTGTTCTGCAGAAATGCCAGAGTTCACCTTTATTCAGCTCTGTGATACAGTGTTAAGTGGTCTTTAAGCACCCCGGCAATAATTTATGAGGACGGACAAAGGACGGCGTCAAAGCTCTGACAGCCTCATTACATGTTCATGCAGTGCAAGTCGATACACTCTGCTCCCTGCGCTCCCTGCGCTCCCTCTGCTCCCTCTGCTCCCTGCGCTCCCTCTGCTCCCTGCGCTCTCTGCGCTCCCTCTGCTCCCTGTGCTCCCTGCGCCCCCTCTGCTCCCTGTGCTCCCTTTGCTCCCTGCGCTCCCTCTGCTCCCTCTGCTCCCTCTGCTCCCTGCGCTCCCTCTGCTCCCTCTGCTCCCTGCGCTCCCTGTGCTCCCTGTGCTCCCTGCGCTCCCTCTGCTCCCTCTGCTCCCTGTGCTCCCTCTGCTCCCTCTGCTCCCTGCGCTCCCTCTGCTCCCTGTCCCAGATCTGTCGCTGCCCAAACTGGATTTTACCCTCCCGAGCTGAAGGGTTCTTCCCACGCGTCAGTAAAATAGTAATATTTGTGATATTTCATAGCAGAGTGTGTTGTTGTCTTTAACTGTGGAGACATGAACTAAATTCCAAGCTGATGTTTGAAATATTAAGAATATATTAACAACAATTCACACACGTAGACTTTCCTCAACTTGATACAGAAATGTGCAGTCAGACACACAGTGACTCTGAATCACCGTGCGGATAATTTTTTTTTGATGAAGGTTTCTTTGTCTCATCAGACCAACGAGACGAGGACGGTTTCTGCTGACCAGGAGACGAAAACGGTGGCGTTCTTCAATGGAGACGTCCAACACGTTTTGGCAGATGGGACAGTGGTGAGCTCTGCTTTTCTGTTAGAGCCTTTCTTTGATTTCATCGTTGGTGCTAATTGTCTGCCAGTGGTGTTCACACTGATGTCTTCATATGAACGTGTGTGTGTGTGTGTGTGTTACAGGTGTATCACTATGCTGCTTCACAGATAACACGCACCACCTACCCGACTGGTCTGGAGGTCCTTCACTTCCCCAACAAGCAGATCGGTAAGAGATGCATTTAATGTCATTGATGTTTGAATGAGATGTTCCTGGTCTTTAAAGCAGCTACGAGCGTGTGGATGGTGTGACGCTGTCGGACGACAGCGGCCTGCTCTGAGAGAGGAGCTGATGGACTCAGCGTGGCCTTGAAGAGCCAGATGTTTTCCTCTGAGTCAGTCGAGCTGAAACAGAGCGATGTACGGGACTTCCATTCATCAGGTTGCTGATGTGCTGCAGAACTACTGAATGTGTGAAAACTCAACTGTTTGCCCAAAAGTTCAGCACATTAACTGAAAAAGTGATGAAATGTCAGTGATGTTCACTCATTTGATTTACTCTGAAACATGAACATTATTAAAGAGAAAGGACCTCATATCCATCACAGAACCAACCAGATCCTGCTTTTAAGTTAACGGTCAACAGCGGTCTGATTTAGTTTTTTATCATTTCTACTGTTGGTCAACACCTCTGACAGAAATGGAAAACGTTGACAGACTCTCTGGTCAGCGGCTCATCGTCTAATATTTCCTCCTGTAACAGAGAGGCGACACCGTGGGGGGAAGAGAGAGATCTTATTTCCGGACCAGACCATCAAGTTTTTGGAGCCTGACGGCAGCGAGAGGACGATCTTCCCCGACGGCACCGTCACTCAGCTCTCGCCGTAAGACTGGAGTCGCTGCCATGTTTGAGGATTAGCTTGAGGGTGGAGTCGAGGAAGACTGGCTTCATCATCAGATACACATCATAAATGAATAAACAAATATTAGGGCACCACGAGGGAACCAGTCAGCACAGACGCTGATACAAAGTGTGATATTCAGTAGAATTTAAACTTGAAACTGAACTTGAAATATTCCTGTTTATCTCAGATGATGAAGAAAGTTTTCAGAGTCGAGGGAGAGGAAGAGTCAGGCAGCTGCACTGACTACAGCCGGAGCTCCATTTGTTTGAATGGGCACCACTGAAAGAATGCTGCGTTAGCTTGTTGTAGCTAATTAGCACTGGATCACTGTCATTTGATAACTGAAGACCAACAATGTGATGATTGTCAGACGAGCTCTGGAGTCACACTGAATCTGCAAATATGTCAGCTGTTTATTTCTGAACGTCAGTGTTGTAATGTGCAAACGCAAGTTTTTGTTCATGGTGCTTCCAGGTCAGGTGACAAGATGGTGGATTTCCCTGACGGTCAGAGAGAGATCCACACGCCTCAGTTTAAGAGGAGAGAGGATCCTGACGGGACAGTGAAGACCATCTACCCCGACGGACGCCAGGAGACCAAGTACGCATCAGGCAGAGTACACATCAGGGAGAAGAGCAGGTCCACCATGTGACATCTGAAGTGTGTGTGTGTGTGTGTGTGTGTTTGGGGATGCAGTGCTGGGAGGAAATAACTTTCCAGTTGATGTTCCAGATGTTTGTATTTTGCCCTCATGTAGAGATTCATTATTACTGTTTATGTTGGAAAGTGCCTCTTTGTTCCAGATTAAATGTCTTAAATGTCTTGAAGTATAGGAATCTAAATGGTCCTTTCAAAGTAAAAGTCCTCTCACTCCACCTTCATGTTCACTATTTTTCCAGAGGAGTCCGTCGGCATACAGACGTGATGTGTGGTACGTTTCCACTCTCTTAGAGGTAACAGAAACTGAAAGGAAATGTAAGTAAAAAAAAGAAAAGAGGAAGGCCGCTCTAAGTGGGTTTGAAGTGCTGACTGAGTAATGGAGGATCCTTCGGCCCCCACAGCAGCGAATCAAAGTCTTCCCCAGCGCTTGTGTCCCTCCTCACGTCCTCCTCGGATGTGGCCAGCTGAGCAGTCAGCTTGTGGAGCTCCTGTATGACCGTCCTAACGTCCAGGTGGTGCTGCGAGGCCCTCAGCGTGGCTGCGTTAAACGGGAAGGTCCGTATGAAGCCTCCCACTCTGAGCGGAGGAACGTGCTGTCCCTTCTTCATCGCCGGCCTGTGGGTCCCACTGCGAAACAAGCACAGCAGCGTTCCTTATGTGACATGAAGGGATGGATGTGTGAAGGCCACAGTCTGTGTCCAGGTGCAATTCTAAAGTCTTTCTAGTTTCAGTCTCTGCATCTAAAATTCTTTCAGAAGTACGTCACATCACTGCATCTAGAGACACTTCAGTGTACCTTTAAGTCAACCTGCTTCAGTATTGATCAGTTTCATCCAGATTACACGTGTCCTACCAACAGAAGAGTGTTTACGAGCAGAAAGAAGAGCTGGACGTACCTGTGAATGTCCGGCAGCTTCCAGGACGCAGCAGGACGTCTGAATCCCTGCCCCCTCAGTGGGATATCACGTATCGAAGAGGAAGCATCCGTCTCAGCTTCTGTTTCAGTGTCGTCACGGTTTGTGACCTCAGACACGTGAGGACTCCGGCTGTCCATCAGCCACGGCGCGAGAGCTGGACACGTCCGCCTGTTTACCGCCGACACGTCTGTCCCTGAACGCGGGCTGAGGATCAGGTTCAGCGTCCTGTCAGTGTGGGTTTCTGTAGCTGTGGTGTTAATTATTCTGCCCCTGGCTGCATGCAAGTCAACAGGAAGAAGGTGTCGGCGGTAGGCGGGTACAGAAGCGTGTTGTCTGGACTGT
This sequence comes from Chaetodon auriga, assembly GCF_051107435.1. Classification (NCBI taxonomy): domain Eukaryota; kingdom Metazoa; phylum Chordata; class Actinopteri; order Chaetodontiformes; family Chaetodontidae; genus Chaetodon; species Chaetodon auriga. Next base: position 1,733,594 of record NC_135091.1, on the reverse strand, counting down.
CTCTGGGTCCTCTTTTCATGCTGCTGAAGAGGGTTTAGCAGAGGGAGCGTCTGTGAGGTGTGACCACTGCTTCTCTTTCGTTTGGTTTCTTTAGCCTTGGAGAGCTCAGGTGTAGCATGTGAGGGCTGGTTAGCATGGAAACAAGGCTGCTTGTACTCTTGTCTCTGATAGGCCCTCTCTCTCAAGCTGTCAGTCAACGTATAGTTCATCAAATCGATCAGATCGCTGATCAGCCCTTTCTTCACTGTGATGTCTGCCTGGCAGTCCAGAGTCAGGGCGGGGCTGTAGTTGACCTCCAGCAGCCACGGTTTGAACCTGACGTCGACCAGGACGTCGAAGCCAAACAGCTCCACACAGTTTGGACAGGAGGGGACGGAGGGAGCGATGGTGAGCAGGGTCAGAGTGACGATGTTGTTGATCCTCTGCCACAAAAGAAGCTCGTTGATGTCCTGGCTGTGGAGGAAATGCCTGAACTTGCTCATGGTCCACTTGCATCCTTGGCCCACTCTCTCTTTTTCGGTTTTGTAGAAGGGACCGAGCTTGTTGATGCTGGTGTTGGTGAGATGAGCGAACAGGTTGTGCAGAGACGACAGGTCGTACTTCTCGGTGGCGAAACGTGCCAGGCCTTCCTGATGAATGTAGACGGTCAGCGGGTGGAAGCTCTTCACGCACACGTAGATCCTCAGGTCAAACTTGTAGCCGGAGATCAGCAGAGGGTTGCTGATGTACCTCTGGACGATCACGGAGCAGTCGTAGACCAGGTCCTTAATGTCCTCAAAGACGAAGATCCCTCTGCCTCTGGAGAGATCCACCGGCTTACATATCCAGTAGACCGACGGTCCTCTGGTCACGCGCAGTCTGTTGTATTCGGCCAGGAAGCGGGTGTAGTCGTTGGGGAGGATGAAGGCGGTGGGACTGAAGTCGTAGAGAGCCGAACCGAACGTGGCTCTCATTCTCCTCAGGTTGCGCGCCAAGCAGTCCTTCCAAAAAATGACAAGTCGTTGTGTTAGCATGGCATTCTGCAGCACGAGCGGACCTGGTCTGATCCAACCCCACTGCATTCTGCACGCATTTACACCCAGTGTTAACATGCTTTTCTCCACAGCCTGTCCTCATAATGTGTCCAGACACAGATCACGTTTTAATGACAGGCATACATGACGAGACCAGAGGCTCTATGCCTTTAATTACTACTACTACTATACTACTATACTTATTACTACTACTTAATGTAGTGAAAAAAAGCGTTTTTTTTAACTCTGTCCTGACTCGTGCTAAGAATGATTAAACCTGCAGTGACAGATTTAGGCCACTCGGGGGCAGAAACAAACAGGTTGTTTTTTGCAAACATTTGCTCATTTCCACTTCCAGCAGCCACAGAGCAACATATGGTTCATTTGGGAAGGTCCAATATTTTCACCCTGTTTTTGGTCTCTACCAGCTCCTGAGGGAAAATGTGGCTCTTTAGCTGCTCGATGCTGCTGAGCAGGTGGTGTTCAGAGGGGTTTCAGTGCTTCTCAGCTGAAAACAGCTTCCAGCTGCAGCTGAAAGGTCGGTGGGACTGAACCAAAACAGTGAAAGTGTGAAACAAAAAGCTAAACAACGAGTGAAAGTCACACTCTGAAAAGCTCTGTGGGTCGAAGGGAGCAGCTCGTCGTACTCTGTAGGTTTATGACAGGGAGCGACTCCTTTCACACTGTCATTATGATTATAGAGCAGGTTTGTTCACATTCTGCAGAGGATTCAAGAAAGTGGAGAAAGATCGATGAGACGTTCACGGGCCTCAGCCTCCTAACCAGCATCATCGATTTAGAATAAAGCAGAAACAAATCATCACCGCAGCCTGCACGTGTTACAGGTGTCTTTGGTTAACGTCCTTTCTGAATGTCTCGGCACGCAGCATGTCTTCATCACACAAAGCTAACACGTCAGACCAGCACCTTTCGGGTGATGCCCACAGTCTTGGGATGGTGGTTGAGCCGCTGCCATGGCCACAGGTTGTGATACTCCGAGTTGCGAAAGGCAGAGCCCCGCCAGTAGAGGTTCCAGTCCTCCTCTTCCTGCTCTTCTTCATCATATTCCTCCCATCCTCGCTCCAAAAGCACCTCCCTCACCACCTCTGGACCTCTGTCGTGCAGTCTGAACACCAGGGATGCAGCCATGCAGCATCGTACGCTGCAGATCCAGAAGATACAGAGGAGAGAAACGGGAGTTGATGACACTGTCGGAGCTCGCAGCAGCTCGTTCGTGTGAGTAAAAGCAGTGAGAAGGTAAATCTGAGAAGCCCAAACACACCTGACACTTCTGTCCGCCGTCACAGACAGAGGGATCAGATCGGCTTCGGTGTGCCTGCTCACTGACAGGGAGCTTTGTCACGCTTTTATCTGAAACCCAGACAAAAATAAATAAAGATCAATAAATGCACACACACACACACACACGATGATGCAAACAAATCTCAAGAAGAAGTTTGCAATAAAACGTCTAAATGTCAGAAACACAGTGTGCTGAAACACTTAGATGGTTTAAAGCTAATTTCAGAAGCTTTTACACACTGAAAATGAAACATTTATGGGAGAAACAGTAAATCACAGATACTCCTCAAATGAATGTCAGTAATACCCAAATTAGGATTTTCCAGTGTTGAGAAAAGGTGATCGGTCTTCCCTTTGAACGCTGAAGGCACATTAACGAGTGGCGTCCCTCTCTGTCAGGTGAGTGCAGGTGGATGTTAAGAGTCGTTCTGCTGGACTCGTGCATGATGTGCAGCAGACAGTCTGTTGGTTTAGCTCCTCCTACCACAGATGGGGACTCGAGTCGCACACAGACTTCAGACTTGACTCGTGTTTTGGGACTCGTGAACAATCATTATGTTTTCCTTCTTTTTTTTTTTTTTTTGGCGTATCAACATTGGGGAAACTCTGAAACGTCTGACGAACTTAATGGCGTTCCCTCCTTTTTGACATGGTAACCATGGTAACCATATTACGCGGCCCCACGCATTAATACCTCAGGTGACACTACGGCGACCGACACACCTGCAGCTGCTGCTGTACGCTTTGTTACTACGTTTGGTTATAAAAGCTTCAAACAAGACGGCACCAACAAGAGAAGCGCTGACTGCGGAGTCTGCGGTACCAGGATGAAGGACGCTGATCAACCACATCAAACTTTATCAGACACCTGAAAACTCACCTGATCAGTCTCATATGGACGGTTAGCAAACATGTTCAGCTCAGCACCAGCTGTGTTTAACTTGGCTTGCTACCAGCTTTGTGACTGAATATTTGAACAGAGTGAATGTTAGTTTGTTTGTCACACTTATTTGCATTTAGCGGCGTTAACGTGACGTTTATTGGATAACGTTATTCATCTCCGTTCCTTCAATGCCTACAATGCCTCTGACTGGGTGAGGGGGAACATTTTCTATATTTTTGTTCTTATTATGGTCCAACTGAGCACAACAGGGGGCAGATATGATAAAGGAAATCATTCAGTGTGTTTTCTTCATATTGCATTGCAGAACCCTGTTTAAAGTGATCATATGACAAACAACTAATCAGCCCTGATACTTTATGCTAATAGATAAAGGAGGGTTAATAATACAGTAGATGATTTTAATTTCTTAGATTTAGCTGTGCAGTATTCTAAGTAGACCGAATACCAGCAGATGATAGAAGGCTCATTAAAACAAGAAGACATTTATTTTTTAGAGACTTGAGACTTGATTTGGACTTGTGACCAAAGACTTGACTTGCAAAAAAAAGACTAGTGAACATCTCTGCCTCCTACAGACAGACAGACTCACCCTGCAGCTCAAACAGGCGTCAGAACAATGGCTGCTGGATGGACGAATGGCTGATGTTTCATCTGTGTTGCTGCTGAACGCCTGCAGCTATCCTGGAGATGATGAACTGCTGCCGCCGAGGACAGTTACACACTGCTGCCATCACAGGTAAGTATGTATGTAGTACATGTACAGTCTATTGCAATTCAGTACAACAGCTCTGCCATAATTTCTGTCCTCATGAAGTTTATAATGTTCGTGTTTTCGGTTTTTGTTGACTTTGTCAGAAATGTGTAAATTGTATACTTACTGCTGAGGTCATACTGTAGTATGTAGTAAGAGCAGATATTTTCCTTCAGGAGCTGCTGGAGACCAAAAACAGAGCTAAAAGAGGAAGAACATTGGACAAAGCTAGCTCTCCTGACAGCTTGTTCAGTCTTTTTCTGTCCCTCTCAGAGCTTCCACAGCCCCAGCAGACCACTGTGTAGAAACTGGTCCATGTTGTGCCTCTAGCTTTAGAGTTTGACACCTCTCAGCCGGCCGCCTGAAGCTGGCACGTATCTTCAAAAACAGAAAGAATAAACAGAGCAGGATTTTTTAAATTATTTTATTGAACCTCACAGCCAATGCAGGTTAACCAACCGTGAGTCTGATGCCTCCCATCCGATCATCTGAAAGAAGAAACACGTCTTAGTGTTGCTGGAGTACGTTCTGCCTGCTGGAGCTGACTCCACTGCAGCTTTAGGTGTATTCGATTCTTGTGTACTGCAGTAATGTGGAGAAGAGGCCGTTACCACAGTGGTAGAGTCTGTTCAGTTTCTGGATGTCCAGCTCGCTGAGATGTGTTCTCTGACCCATCTGCACTCCACCTTGCTTGGACAACACCGTCGGGCTTCCGTCCTGACTGAAGAAATACCTGCAGCACAAGAACAGAGAAGGGTTTTAAGCACAGAGAGCCAAAGCTCGTCCATTGCTTCATGTTGGTGTTCCAGCAGTGATAATCTGCTCCTGCACAGACGTCAGGAGGGTCAGGACTTACGGTCCGTAGTGCATGATGGAGTTCAGGTCATATGGCAGCATCAGAGTGTTCCCACGTTTCATCTTGAAGTTGTTCTGTCTGCCTTTAATCAAAAGTTCAGAAGGTCGTTCAAGTCAAATCAGCGTCCTCGACAGCAGCTGCTGTCTAACTGACTAAATTTAACTTTTTCTTTGTGAGTAAAACTACAAGCACAGCAGAACTGTCAGGTCCTGGACTTCAAGCCCGCAAACATGAGGACTTATGAGACATGTTTGTTAAATGCTGCTAAAAGACCAATACTGAGGTTAGATTGTTTGTTTATCTGAACATACGTAGCAATCTGAAGTTCGTCATCACCTTTTGTCCTGGTTGTGTTTCATCCCTTTGTTTAAACAAGTGTTTACCCTCTGTTTGTCCTTGCGAGGCCTATTTCTAGCAGTATAACAGAAAAACAGCCGTTTGCAGTCTGCAGACAGTTCAAACACTTTGGTCGCAGCTGCTGGTTTTCTAGCAGGATGTCTGGATCAGAAAGCGTCTTCCGGTCAGCGGAGGCGTTTACCTGGCATGATGCTCTGCCACTGCACAGTGATGTACTGATCGCGGTCTTTGCGGGTGTGTTCGTGGTGCAGTCCCAGAGCGTGAATGATCTCATGGCAAAGATTCCCCACGCTGCATGAGGGGGAGTAATACACCTTCTGGGCTCCTCCTCGACAACCGACGAAGGAGGCGCAGCTGGAGAGACAAACGACAGGCGGGAGTCCAGAGAGTCGATTCACCCCAACTCCAAAAAGGCTTTTTCTCTCTTACTTCCACTGGTTTTAAGCCCTGCTGTCATTTTTGAGTTATTAATCAGGATATCAGTTTGAGGTTTGTGCCTCAGCTCAAACTTAATGGAGGTGATTGAAAAATTCAGTGTCCTCATTAACATGGAGGTCTGCAGCCTCACTGTGACCCTTTAAATGAACATCTCTCACCCGTCACCCTTCACAAACATCAGGTAGTTGAACTCTGTGGTGTGTCGCTGGAAGCGAATGCAAGTGAAGTCAGATATCATCCTGAAGGCAGTGAGGATGTTTGGCTCCTGATAAGCTGGTAGAGTGAAAACAGAGAAACTGTTGTGTTATCTGAACACAGTGGTCCCACATCAGGGCTCGTCAGGACCACGACAACCCACCCAGTTCATCGCTGATGACGTAAGGCACGATGGCGTCCGGCCACAGGGTCTCCACGGCGTTCCTGTCCTCCTGTCAGTTTAGACATCCACACAACATCACCATGAGTTCAAAAGCTACATAGAAAAACTGGAAATCTCAAAATCATCCTGAATCCTGCCGTTATTCCAGCACTGCATGTCTTTCAGTGCCAACATTCAGAAGAGCTTAGTGCCAAAATCCAGCTTTAAAACCAAACAGTGTTTATTTGAAAAGCCAAACGTTTCATGTCGAGCATTTTTTATCTTAAAGTTGACGCTTTCCTAAATCTTTGCAGGTGAAACTTAAGTTCTTCCTGCAGCCATTTGAAAACAAAAAGTCTCCATCTTACCGGCATCAGCATGTCTCCCTCTTGCACAGCCATGTTTTCTCGAAGCTCTGTGACGGTCAAAGTATAGAATGAGAGCTAAACAGTCACTGTGCGTTGGTCCAGTTTGGTGGGTTTCACATGCAAACATATTCAGAGTTTACCTTCTAAGGTTTCTGCGCTGGCCAGCTGTGGTGGTTCAAGCACTGAAGCAGTCGGACCTGCAGAAATCTGAGAATGTCATCACTTTGTTTTAAACACAAAAAGAGATTCAAAACCAATGAGCACCAACCGGGTCCAGGACTGGTCGCATTGTGGGTGTCATTTAAGGGGACGCCGCCGACTGAAAGAGAGAAATCCAGTGAAAATGAGTAACAGTCATTTATTTTTCCACAATCACCAAAATCAGTGACAGTAACACCAACCTGAGGCCTGAGCGGGGGCCTCCTGCGTTTTATTTAGGGGGACACCACCAACTGCATGAACAGAAAGCAGATCGTCATCATCATTTCTCAGAGTATCTGTGGTTTGAAAGCTTCAGTCTGTACCTGTCAACACGCAGACAGAGACCAGGAGCCACATCGTGCAAGTCAAGAGAAGAAGAACCAGAAGCTTCTGCTGGTTTCTGATCTGATCCTCCACAGATTTCAGCAGGTGGCATCACTTCACTCTGATTATGACCTCTCAGCCTCAGTCTGAGCTGTAGGGGGCGCTACAGGCCACTGGACACTTCACAGGTGTCCACACAGAGGCTCAGTGGTGCAAAGTAACCAAGTACATTTACTCAAGTACTGTACTTAAGTACAATTTTGAGGTAGTTGAGGTAGGTAATATAATTAAAATTAGCCCCACATTATTATGATATGTAAATAGAAATTTGGGGTGTTATTCTGTCAGCTGATAAAAACCTGTTCCGTTCCTGTATTCAGGTGAAATATAAATAGGGGACACATAGAAAATGTACATCTTTTAGGTGGTGTACTGATTGTTATTCGTCCTCTGTGTCATGTGTCTTTATGGTGGAGTCACGAGACATGACAGAAATTTCTGACGTCTTGAATTTTGTCTTGAGCTGACAGCAGTAAAATACCAGAAACACGCAGTACAAAGAGAAAGAAAGAAAATACCACAATGAATTGAACATCATAATCACTTAAAGGCCTAAATGGCTGCGTTTATGTAGAATGTATTTGCACACACACGCCCGGACACTTCGACGCTGGATGACATAATCAACCTGTTTTCCCACAGACCCTGAACGCAGCATCAGTCAACATCATGAGAGTCATGTGATGTCCTGTCATGTGACGCAGTCACTTCCTACTGATTTGGTCCAGAGCGGACAGACTCTGCTGTATCATGTCGTCTTAGTCAGGCTCTACAGACCGTCTCCACCACAGTAAACATGTCGTCTCCGTGTAAATCTGAGCGTTTCCCGCCTCTGAAGCTGCTTCTTTGGTTCGTGGCGTGTCTGGGATGTTTGCCGGTCCGGTCCGGAGCGGTGGAGGACGGCAGCCTGTGGTACCAGGACCTCTGCAGGTAACAAACACACCTCAGGCTGAAACACACTGCAGCTGCAAACAGAATAAATAACCTCATAGATTTCAGCGTTTCCTCATTTGATGTACCGAGATGACGAAGCTAAAATGAATTCAGAAACATGTCATTTGATGATTTATTAGCTTCTTCCCTGACATGCTCACCCGGTAACGTTATCACTCGACCCTCGACATCATGAGGTCTCCTGTTAAATTTAGCTCATAAACAATCAGCACGTCGGCTCTTTGTCCCAGTTACAATGTCAACTTTTAGATTTGATTTGCCGACCAACGGAGCGGCTCTCTGCGCTGTAAGCTAGCTAACATGTCGGTGAAATAGTTTGAAAACGTGCTGCCTGCTAAGTTTTAATCAGCTAGCTAACTTACTGATGAATGAAATAAGCTCTAAAACTCCCTGAAATGGTCTCGAAACCGTGGAAATAATGGTTATTTTTGTTTCTGTCACGCTAAAGTGTAGCCTAGCTAACAGCTAACTTGACACCTGAACTGTGATGACCTCAGCTAGCTAACGTCAAATGTTAGCAGCGTTAAAACGAGTCGATGGCGCCGCAGTTTCTCCACAAAGGTCCAGTACAAGAGACAAAACGACGTAAACTGAGTTAGTTAAAGGGAAGTTTACGGTCTGAACGACCTGTTGTGTAAATTCAGTGTTGCTCCGCTGAACCTGAGCAGCTGCAGGTCAAATATTGACACAGCATTCAGGCAGAAATGATAACAGCTCAGTCCGCCTTTGAGCTCCGAGTTTCCTGGTTTTGGCAGCTTTTGCTTCGAGAGCTTAAAAGTCTTTAATAAACAGTAAAAGTTCACAAGAAGCTTGAAAAGTTCAGGTCGGATTGTGCTAAACTTCTGAGCGCTGTCATGCCTTCATGTCTTCCTGTGAGATGGACACGTTCAGAGACACATTTTGGACAGTTTCACCTTTGTAAATAGAGAACAGTCAAACAGAAAGTAAACACCGAACTGAACATTTTCCAAGCAAGTATAGAAATATTTCACGAGTGACAAGACAAAAATGACTCATTATTGATCGATCTGTTGATTATTTCCTGGAGTAATCAATCAGTCATTACAGCCTCCTCACTCCTCAGTGGACGTCTTCACATTCATTATTTAGTTTTTTATGTATGACTACGTGAGTTAAGATCCACTTAAATGCCAGAACGAGGTCATTTTGGCATTTTTGCTTGAAAAAAGACTAAAATGATTTGACATTTTAAGATCAATCAAGTCTTTTGGCTGAAATTGATCCGTTGCTGCAGCTCTGAGACCACCTGTGTGTTTATGTCTGTTGAACTTTTGTTTCTCCTTCAGCCCTCTCTTCCTCGTTTCATTTGGTTTTTCCCTTGTGTTGCAGTTATAAATGGGAGGCTATAGACGTGGATAATAAAATGAGCTACACGTTTAAGCTCTGTGAGTCTTCGCCGTCCACCGCCTGCGGCCCCGGCACCGCCGTCTGCGCCGAGGACCTGGCCACCAAGACCCACCGGGCCGTCGGTGAGTACAGGTGTTGGTTCATGCAGTGAAGTGAGGCTTAAAGGGGCCTTTACAGTGCAGATAACATACCTGTGATTGGCCCAAAGTTAAGGTGAACAGGTGTTTGTTTGACCTGCTCAGGTCTAGTTGCAGTAAGTGTTTTACTGCCTTGGCGTTGGTGTTGGCCCTCAGTGACACCAGCTGCTGTCTGGTACACTTTCCTGGGTTTACAGCCCCCATCTTTGCTGTACTTTGGTCATCGCTTCAGTCGCCTCCACAGGGCGTCAGCTTTTCTCTTCACTGCTTGAGCGTCGTCTCACTCAGAGATGATACGGTGGATAACTTTGGTGAATATGTCTCCAGTTGTTTAGTTCAGTCTGGTCCGTAGTGTCGAGTCTCGACCATGAAGCATGCGTTGATGAGTTTTCCTCTGTTTTTAATGTCTGAGCGTGTTTGAGGTGTTTGTTAGTGAACGGCAGCATCACGCAGACTCCGTCCTGTTGGCTTTTCTGAAGGCTAAGTGAGCGATGCTGCATGGATCAGTCTGTCAGAGCTCCGTCAGGACATCAGCAGATCTGATCTCGGTGCTGATGAGGCTGAATCTGCTGCTGCTGCACGTCAGCAGGATCCACGTCTCAGCCCAGACGATGGGGAGGTGCTGCAGGGTCAGCGCGACCCCCCCCCCCACCCAGAACGCCCGGAAATCTTTTTCTGTTTGCTGAAACTAATGTTGCTGTCACTTTTCTGGAGGGTCTGTCTCGACTTTAGGTTGTGAACTGTTAGAAAACATGCAGGTGTTTGTTTGAGCTGCTGCATGTTGGAGCTAATTAGCTTAGCTGCTGGCTAGCAAGTCAATAAAACTAAATCTAAATAACTGAAGGCTTTTTTCCATGTGACCATGTCACATGGTTTCCATTGACATAAATCTGAGAGACACAAATATTTTGGAAACTGGTGCAAAATGAGCAGAGTCCATGTTAGAACTGCAGTGATGTGGTGGGTTGATGAACCGTATCAGTCATTCTTCAGGCTGAGCTGACAAACATTTGTTGAGTTTGCTGCTTTTCTTTGTCTTATAGGATAATAAGCTGAACAGATTTAGGGTTTGGTCTGTCGGTCTGGGACAGTGTGAGGGCCTGTTTCACTATTTGTTGACATTTTACAGACAGTTTAGACATTTAACAGAGAAAATATGGGCAGATTAATCACTAAGAAAATCCCTGTTAGTAGGAAGCCGTCCGTCACTAAAGGTGGAGGCTTCACGTCTGAAAGCTCGGATTTATTCAGCGCTCAGTTTTATCTGCGTCACCGTCTTTGATTCATGACCTCTGAAGACGACGGGCTGAGTTATTTCGGAGTCCCACGACAACAACTTGTCCTGCAGTCTGAGGTCTTGACCTTCCCCTCGAGACAAATGGGTGTTTGGTATCTGTCAGCCGCAGTGAGACTGATCCGGATCAGGTTTCTGGGGCGGCCCTGCAGATTCCCGCCGGTGCTTCTTTTATTGAGACGACCTCCAGCTGTTTCACAAGAGGAAGATCGCACCCGGAAAGTCAGTGAAGGAAGAGGCCGTAAACAAGCACTATGGTCACATGATGAGCTGTTTAATCACACCTGCTGACTAATCACATGACCCAGGAACACATCATCAATCATAAACGCCCATACACACACACACACACACACACACACACACACACACACAGACGCACACGCACACAAATCTCTCTCTCTCTCTCCCAAAGAGAATCAATTCACATCACATAAATCAGAGGAGAACATGAAATTTTCACATTTTAGAAGCTGAAACATTTGTTATCCATTAAGCTCAACGAGTACTTTTACTTTTAATACTTACATTTATGTAGTAAAGTTTTGAATAATGATCACATTTGGCTTAAAATGATAAAAGCAAATCCTGACTTTTCAGCTGGAACCACAAAGTGTTTCACCCTTTTTGACTGAAGAGTTACTGAAATGACCAATCATGAATGCTGCATAATCCACTTATCTGCAGGCAGTCGTAACAGGACAGATAGAAGTGAAGCAGTGTTTCACTGCATGTGTGTTAGTGGGTCACAGTGACATTCCTTTATGGTAGCTTTGTGATAACACACACACACACGCGCACACACACACACTCTCACACACTCAGACTTCAAACACAAGTTTCTTTGTCTTCTCAGAGGGACTTCATAGAAAGACCAGAAGAAGAGATTCATAAAAGAAACTGAAGCACAAACTAAACAGAACGAGGAGGACGAGGACTTGAACTACACACAGTTCATTTCAAAGGGAGCTGCAGCTTCCAGGCTTCAGAGACAGCATTCAGTCCACATTTCGAGCGTCCGTCTGTCTTGTTTTCTGACTGTTGGACGTCCTGGCAGAAGAAACAAGCTGATCATTCATTGACTTCTTTATTGACGTGCGGTGCAGATTCAGCACATTTACAGACCCGCTCTCCGTCTCCAGTGTTGTTCCAATGCACAACATTTCCCGCTGCCGCCTGTTTGGTGATGAACGACGGCGGGGTCACCACATTACGTCTCAGAGGTTTAGCTCGTGTTTACGGTGCAGTGAAGACATTATTCTGCTGCAGTGACGTCCAGGGAAAGACAGCGTGAGAACGAGTGCGTGTGATGGCCAATCAGGCGGCTTTTATGGGGAATGAACAGACAACATGGAGGCAGTCTGGAGCCACGACGTTAAATTCATGGTGGACGGAGCAGCAGGTTGCTCTTTTTAGACACAGGCAGTGAATTCATTTCCATCATCAGTGTTCACCCAGACCATGACGCGATGTGAGATAAACGTTATTACATCTTTTTTTGGTTCCACCATGTTAGCATGATGAGCTTCAGTCGTCACAGTCGGCTTGTTTAACATGAGTGAAAGTCTACACACCTAATAAACAGCCCGAAGGCCCTGAATCACTTGTTGATGGTGTGTTTTTGTCTCCCATGTGCAGGCGATCTGTCCCTCCAGAGGATCTCCACCACGGTGCTGGATTACAACAACACAGAAAGATGTCCAGGAAGCAACAACAACGTCCAGTCCAGCATCAGCTTCCAGTGTGGGACGACCATGGTGAGACTCAGACGGGTCGTTTCTGCCGCAGGTCCAGGTGTTTGGTCTGGCAGGTGGAGGCCGGTGGTGGTGGCCTGAAGGTTCGAGGAGCGGAGGATACATCACAGTTTAAACGTCGGAATAAATGATTTAATAGTGATAATCAGGCATTTTATTTATAAGCGTCTTTCAAGTCTCCCAAGGTCCAAAGAACCAAAAAGTACAGTCAGTACTTTATAAAAGAAGAGCAATATTGTCGCGATACCAGAATTGTAAACTTTGATGTAAAACTAGTTCAAACAGACGACACTCGATCCCTCTTTCAGTGGGTTGTTTGCAGTCACGTGACGTTAAATTCAGACGGAGGGCAGGAAGTGAAAGCTGAAGCTTCTGACTGGGATAGTTTAGATGAAAATCAGAGCGTGAGCAACCGTAACCGACGCAGAACACCTGCATTTTGAGCGTTATAGTCACTTCCTGCCCTCCATCTGCAGTTTGTGCCACAACAAAAGAGAGATGTGACGTCGACCACAACAATAAGAAAAAAGTCCTGCGCGGATAAAAGAGGATTATTTTCTTTTTCCTTTCTTAAACGACCTGCACACACTCAACTGAAATCCAGATTTATTTATTCTTCATAGCTTCGCTCCTTTTGATACAACCAACCAGAATCCGCTGAGATCATTTTGAACACATTGCATCAGAAAGCTTCGATGCTTTGACAGCCGAAGCCTGCAGGTGGTTTTCAGGTGGAACATTTGGTGCTTTTGTTCTGATGTGTCAGTTCACACCTGGTCGTCGCCGTCCGTCCTGCACGTCAGGAGCTCGCTGTTCGGCAGTGGAAAACTTGATCAGCAGGTTGGTTTTATAGTTTGTAACAGGATGCTCATCTTAGTCAGAAACCTGGTTCAGGGTGTGCGTGCACAGCCGGTAATCAGGTTTGATCGGCAGGAATTCAGCTGCTTTGAGGTCTGCGCTGTGGTGGAAATGTTCCTGAGCTTTTGAATCATCTGTTGGACTCAAACAAAGATGAAACTCTTCACCCTCCAAATACTCTTCAGCTTCCATTGGACTCACATGTCAGTGAGCTGAAATTAAAGTTTGTCTGCTGTCGGCTGCAGCGAAGGAAGCGAATCTGAGTGGAAGTGATGCAGGACAACGACAGTCAGCTGCTCTGTTTCTGCTCTGTGGACTCGGCCGTGTTGGTCTGAGGTTTGGGGGGTGGGGGGTGGGGGGGGCTGACACCAACGTGTCATTTCCTGTCGAGTCACGATGTTTCTGTTGAAACAGCAGATGATGGTTCACAGAGTGTGAGGTGGAGAAATGAAAGTGGCTTTTTAATACAATTAATGCTGAAAGCTGCTGCTGTGATTTGTTTTAATGTTTGCTAGCAGACATTCAGGGATGTTGATGTTTAACTTTGACCTGATTTTAACTTCTAGAAACCTCTAATATCAGTTTGGTCTGCTAATAAAGTTTATTTGGTTAGAAATGAAACTGTCAGGTTTCTGTTTACCTGGATGTGTTGAATACGTCTGTTTCCTCATGCAGAGACAATCCTTCTTAAAGGACTGAAAGCTGCATGTTCATTAACCGGCAGTCTTCTTCTTCTTCTTCTTCTTCTTCTTCTTCTTCTTCTTCTCCTCCTCCTCTACCTTTCTTGGTGCTTTGCTGCATTATAACCACCTGCAGATCAGAGGAATAGAGTGAAGCCACTGGTAGAAATGTGCATCACATGAGAGCAAATGATGTGTAAAACCTTCGCCGTGCTCGGGTCAAAGCCGTGTTTTTGTTTGTGTTTTTTATAATTGTCATTCCTTCGTGGCCTTCAGCCAAAAAGTTCTCTCACAACATTTGAAATCGCCGAAGCGGCGCAGCAACATGCCGGATGAAGAGCGGGGATGAACAGCTCTTCTCTTGAACGAGCACTGAACCTTCAGCACACTGTGCTTGTTTCCACTCAGCTGGAAATGTGGACGCGAATTAAAAGTTCAGCATTTACATGAATTCCACTTGCTTCGTATGTTCGTGTTGTTCATTATTCATGTTCCCGTGTCTGTGTGCTGCAGGGAACCCCGGAGTTCGTCGCCGTGTCTCAGTGCGTGCATTACTTCGAGTGGAGGACCTACGCCGCCTGCAGGAACGATCGGTTCAAGCCACACAAAGAGGTACGTGGTGGAACAACTGATGGGCGACGGTTTCAGGTGTGTGGGGGGGCAACGACGCTGTGAAGGTGTGATATCAGAAACAATGAGAGGAGCTGAAGGTGGTCTTTCCTCTCAGCATGTGTTCATGAGCTGGAGGACGAGTCACATGTCGTCACAGTGTTTAAGTGTTAAAGTGAGCGCAGCGTGAAATGACTGAAAGAATGTGTGAAATGAATCAGATTTGCTCTGTTAGCAACAGATACGCGTCGGGGAAAATCAGACAATGAAATCATTATGGAACATTTTCGTTCATTTGTTTATCAGCAAAGTGCTTCTGTGAAAAAGTTTTGATTAATTAGTTAAAGTTCAATAAGAGGAGTCTGCTGGTCCGTAAATAACCTCTAATTCTCTAATGGTATTAAAGTTTCTTGTATCCTTAAACGTTACTGGCAGAGTTCTCAGTTTTATTCCATGTAAACTGTGCGGTGACACTGGTCTGTGATCTGTGGTCTGATCTGTGATCTGTGGTCTGATCTGTGATCTGTGATCTGTGATCTGATCTGTGGTCTGTGATCTGTGATCTGATCTGTGGTCTGTGATCTGTGGTCTGATCTGTGATCTGTGATCTGATCTGTGGTCTGATCTGTGATCTGTGATCTGTGATCTGGTCTGTGGTCTGTGATCTGTGATCTGTGATCTGTGGTCTGATCTGTGATCTGTGATCTGGTCTGTGGTCTGTGATCTGTGATCTGTGATCTGTGATCTGTGATCTGTGATCTTTGCCGTAAAGGACCGTGAACAAACACGATGAATCCGAGTCAAATGTCTGATCCTCCCTCCAGGTGCCCTGCTACGCCTTCGACTCAGACGGCAAGAAGCACGACCTCAACCCTCTGATCAAAGTGAGCGACGGCTACCTGGTGGACGACGGCGATGACAGCATCGACTTCTACATCAACCTCTGCCGAAGCCTCAGTGAGTAGCCGAGGGAGCTGCAGTGCTGAAGCTTCGGCGTCACGCTTGGCTGCTGTGCCGTGTGCTCGGTTTGATCCACATCAGCTGATTTCCTGTCACATTCAGACTCTCTTCTCTTCACCTTCCTCCTCCTCTCTCAGACCTTCCAGGTAAATCCTGCGCGGAGGGCTCTGCAGCCTGTCTGGTCACCAGTCAAGGCTCCTTCAACATGGGCTCTCCCTCCAAACAGCTGGAGCTGGTGTCCAGCGACAGGTTCGTTCCTCCTTCCCTGGACGGCAGGATCAACTCTGTCTGTCTTCTGTTAGCTTCGTTTGACGTGTGTCTCGTCTCTCCAGGCTCAGGTTACAGTATGAAGTCGACGCCGGTTCTTCTCCTCCAGAAATCTGCAACGGGCACAATCCTGCCGTCACCATCACGCTCATCTGTCCGTCAAGCAGACATTCAGTAGGTCACACACACTCGTACACACACCTACACATCCATCATCAGCGGTTTTGTTTGGTTTTCATGCTTTTCTGGTGCCGTCGGGTTCCTTAGGGCAGCACTCCGAAGATGACGGCGGGGCTGAACTGTCGTTACGAGGTGGACTGGGTGACTGAGTACGCGTGTCACAGAGACTATCTGGAGAGCCACTCCTGCAAACTGACGAGCGAACAGCACGACCTGTCCATCGACCTGACGCCTCTCACCTCCACCGGTAAGCACTTCTTCAACCGGGGATCTCAAAGACTCCAGGTCCAGTCCAGCCTGTGAGACGAGCCCCCCACCTGTACCCCCGTCTGTCCCAAAAACACTAATTTGTCCCTTTTATTTTGAAGTCATCATTTCCTGTTTATAGCAAGGCTGCACAGATATGTCACAACTTGAAAACTCAAACACTTTAATGATGATAAACTTTATTCGCACAGCTCCATTCACACAGCAGTTGCAGCTCAAAGTGTTTTATAGGAAAGAAATCACATGCACCAAGTGAGGGAAGACATAAAAACATAAAAATAGATCACATGGAACACATAAAATCCAGAAAATACAACATTTTAAGAGAAGCACAGAAGTTTCAGGTCAGGACACAAACCTGATATTATTGTGTTTAGTTTTATTCATGTGTTCATTAAAAGAACCAGCGTCTTCATCGCTGCTCGTCAACGCTCAGGCGTTCCCTCTCTTTTATTATCCACTCTGACATATTTAACCCTCATGAGTCACCGGCTCATCGTGCTGCTTTAAATACGACGGTCAGAGGAAGTAGCTCGATGAGTAAACTGTACTGACCTTCCTGCTTTGTGTCAGCTCACTGTTGGTGATAGAAGAAGCCTTTTCCTCTGTGTGTGTGTGTGTGTGTGTGTGTGTGTGTGTGTGTGTGTGTGTGTGTCCGTCCTGATGTCTGAGGGACACGCTGCATCTCCTGCTCATGTTGAGACATACAGACTGATGATGATGATGATGATGATGGGTGTGTGTGTGTGTGTGTGTGTGTGTGTGTGTGTGTGTGCCTCCAGGTTATTCGTACAGTGCACACTCTGGGCCCGCTGACGATGAAAGCTACGTCTACTACCTGAACGTGTGTGGAGAGCTCCCCGCCAAAGAATGCGGCGAGGACAAGTTCGTGTCGTCCTGCCAGGTGAAGAAGTCTGCAGGAGTGAAGAAGGTGGCTGGAAAATATCAGAACCAGACGTTACGGTAACGTGTGACCGATGTCAAACTTTTTATTAACCTTTAAATGTCTCCATAAACTTTGCAGTCGTTGGACGCCACATGTGAACGCCACGAGAGCTAATGTTAGCTAATGTTAGCTAATGTTAGCATGGCTGTGTTAGTCAGGTCACTGGATTCATGATTAACGTGCACTCGCACTGAAGTTAAACTGTATTTTATCCAGTCACAGTTCAACATTTCAGTGGTTTAATCACAGAAGGAGCAGGAGACACGAAGCTAACTGACTCTGAAGAGTCTTTGGTTCGTTGTTTTTATGTCACAGTTATTAAAGATTCAAGGTTTTATGAATGAAAACTAATCAAATGACGCCGTTAAACTGTGAACCTGCTGATACTGAAACCTGAAGCTTTAACTCGCCGTTGCTTCATTGATTGTGTAAATATTAGATTCAGCTGTTTTCCGTTGGATACTTGTTTTACTTGTTTCAGTATTATTGGAACAGTATTTCACATAACGTGGCTGAAACTGAACAGGCATCACACACACACACACACACACACACACACACACACACACACACACACACACACACACACACACACACACACACACACACACACACACACACGGCTGCCCAGCTTCGCATAGTTCAACCCTCCTCGTTTGTGCAGCATCCAGAAGGTTCTGTTTGGTCATTATTTCGTCGTCTGTCATGAAGTCCACAAACAAAAGAGAAAAATGCCGTCTGATGAATTTACCACACGAACTCCTGCTCAATCAACCTTCATGTGACTTTTAAAAAATGATTCCCCCAATTTTTAGGTAGCAAACGGTTGAGTTTTCCTGATATGTGAGACGTGCTCTGTTGTCATATTCGCTAAGCCTCCCCCATGTTTCATCTTCAGGTATTCAGATGGAGATCTGACTCTGATCTACCCAGATGGCGCCAGATGCTCCACCGGCTTCCAGAGAATGACCATGATCAACTTTGAGTGCAACAAGACTGCATGTGAGACGGACACACTGTTTGTTTTAGATCTAACGTTTCTGTCTGTCGCTCTGGCGCCTTCCAGTGGTAGCATGGAGAATCGCACCGTGGCAGACGTTATGCAGGCTGAGAACATGGTTAACTTTCTTTATGATTGTCTTTCTACTGTAAATCCTGCACACACAGTTTGTGCTGTACGTGATTCACAGTGTCTCATCACTCATTTAACTTCACTGAACCAACATTTACAGATTAAAATAAGAAAAATGTGACCTCTTTAATGTTCTTCCTATGCAGTTTTTCCTCTAATGTGCAACAAAATGTATTAAATTACTTGTATAATTTCCAGATTGTTCCATTTATACCAAGTTGTTGGACAGGTGGACTCGCGCCTGAACTTAATTGACGCTTTGACGTGTTTTCTGCAGCTAACGGCGGGCGAGGGGCTCCAGTTTTCACCGGCGAGACAGACTGCACTTATTACTTTGACTGGGAGACGGCCTTCGCCTGCGTCAAGGAGAAGGAGGATCTGCTGTGTCGAACCAGAGACGGCAACAAACACTATGACCTTTCACCCCTCACGAGATTCCCTGGTGAGTTTAACGGGATTACAGTCGCTCAGCAGTGCAGGTGATGTCCAGCCTGAATGAGGTTTGTATTACATGTGTTAACTCTGCAGAGGGAAATGCTTCCTGATAAACGCTCAATATTTGTCTCTATAAAGCAAACAGCTGTGGTCATTTTCACTCAGTACAATCGTCACCTCGCTCTGCGTCTCGCTTCAGGGTCAGATGACGTCGGGAACTGGGAGGCGGTGGATGATCAGTCTCCAAAGTCGGGCTCTCGTTTCTACCTGAATGTCTGTCACAAAGTCATCCAGTCGGGAGGTGCTGCCGGCTGCCCGCCCAACGCCTCCATCTGCGCCGTGGGTAAGAGTGTGGGTTTCTAAAGGCTGAATCATTGAAGAGCCACACCTGAGCAACACTTTCCTGCACTGCAGCAAACGTGACCGCGTCGTTTGCTGACTGTCTGTTTCAGATAAGGATCACAAGGCCATCAGTCTGGGCAGCTTCCTCTCAGCTCCCCATAAGGCTGAAATAGGAAATGACATCAGGCTGGTGTACACTGACGGACATTTCTGCAATGAAAAGATGAGGATTAAAACCATGCTGACCCTCAAGTGCCAGCCAGGTAGGCTGAGCACATAAAAGCATTTCTCTTCAGTGTTTTCTTATTTTCTCTCTCAGTGCTGTTGTGATGTTGTTTGTTGCTACTCCTCCTTTTCTCCTTCTGGTCTTGCAGGAGATCTGAGGAGCGCCCCCGTCCTTCGCAGAGTTTCATCTGACGGATGTGTTTACGAGTTGGAGTGGTACACGGCCGCCGCCTGCGTCCTCTCCAAGACGCAGGGAGACAACTGCAAGGTGGAGGACCCTCAGGCCGGTACGACGTAAACACGGCGCGCTGATCGACCTCGCTGCATTCATCCCATTGGACCAAACGCTGACGAGTCCTCCTCTCACTGTCCTCTGTCACCCCACAGAATTCTCCTTCGACTTGTCGCCTCTCAACAAAGCCGACGGCGGCTTCTACAACCTGACCAGCGGCAGCTATGACTACTACATCAACGTCTGCGGCCCCGTCAAAGCTGCCAGCTGTCCTGAAAAGGCCGGAGCGTGTCAGGTGGAAAAGAGGTGAGAGGGCGCCAAGGAACGAGCAAGTTGAACATTAATGTTCAGTCTGTACATAAATACAGAATCCGTGCACTGTGAAGTTCTGGGATTTTTTTCAATATGTTCATCAAACTGTTCATAGAAATCTGGGAGATAAAATGAGCCCAGCTGCACAGATGACGCGCTGACTCGGCTCTTATTATGTTTCTTCAGTTCTTGGAGTCTCGGGGAAGCAAACTCCCGCCTGTCGTACTACAACGGCCTGATCCAGCTGACCTACGCTAACGGCTCCCATTACAACAACAAGCAGCAGACGCTCAGATCCACGCTCATCTCCTTCCTCTGCGACCCAGAAGCTGGAGCTGGAAAACCTGAATTCCAGGTGAACCCTCCCTGCTGTGTCCTCTCAGGGTTTAAGCTGTCTTCACGCTGTTGGTGCCGTCTTCATCTTTACTGTTTAATCTCGTTTTATGAATCCAGACTGAGGACAACTTCACCTATAACTTCCGCTGGTATACATCCTACGCATGTCCCGAAAGGCCTCACGAGTGTTTGGTGACAGACCCCGATACTCTCGACCAGTACGACTTATCCAGGTGATGCATGGAAACGCATTGTTCCACGTCCAGTGAATTCATCAAGATGTAAAACAAAAACACTCTTCTTCTTAACACCCCTCCTCCTCCTCACCTCCTCTTCGCCTTCTTCTGCCTCCAGCTTGTCGCGCTCCACCTCCAGTAGCAACTGGCAGGCCATGGACTTGTCTGACACCAAGGACCCGAGGAAGTACTACATCAACGTCTGTCGGCCAATCATCGCTGTCCCAGGCTGCGACCAACACGCGTCCGTCTGCCAGATGAAGTACATATACGAGCAGGTCTGTCACAACTTAGAAACTGAAACTCAGAGGACCTGAACTGTCGGTCCTTCTCCTGAAAATTCATAACGAACGTCCACCACCGACTGACGGCTGTATTGTCTCCTCCTCTCTGTCCTCAGGGCTCTCCGAAGGAGGTCGTGTCAGTCAAAAACATGGGCATCTCCAAGCGGGGGCCGATCATCGAGGGTCGGGACCGGCTGCTGCTGGAGTTCACAGACGGCTCTGAATGCATATCGGACGGCCAGAAGCTCACCTACACGACGCGCATCCACCTGGTCTGCTCCAGAGGGTCTCAGGTGAGCGTGGCGTACGATGACGTGGAGCGCTTCCTGTTAGCGCCGGACGTTTTTCACGTGTCTGAGATGTTTGTTTGTCACCGTGCAGTCAATGAGCCCGTGGTTCCTGATGTACCAGAACTGCACTGCCAACTTCAGGTGGGAGACCAGAGCGGCGTGCGCCATCACCACCACCACCACCAAGAACAACGTGAGTCCACCTCCAACACTCTCATCTCCCACTGTTTAACTCCCTTCTGCTCTCTGATAAGACGATTACATTAGTACAATATTTGGAAAGATTAAAAACACGTTTGGCTGAGATGACGTCTTTGTGTCTCAGAGCTGTGCTGTGGTCGACCCCAACACCGGCTTTGAGTTCAACCTCCAGGTTCTGGCCTCTAAGACCGGATACAAGACCAGCGCGAATGGGAAAAACTTCCTGGTAAGACGAGGTGTTGACGGCGTTCTGCCAGCAGAGGGCGATGTCTCATGCACCGTTTGAGTGCAGCCAACAGTCAACAGAGCACAAGTTAATGTCCTTAAATTTTGTATATCATGTTTGTTGTGATGGGAGACAAAATAAATATTTACAGTTTCTAAACATTTTAAGGTTTTCCCTGAAAAATGACTCGAATGAAGCGAACATCATACCTCCATAACGTTCTGAAACTCATCATTCATCTTTTAAATTTAGCAGAAGGTTCACTTGGACTCAAGGGTGAACTGATTTCTGGTCAAAGGTCAAAGGTCAATGTGACCTACACGAAACGTTTTTGATCATAAAGCAAGTTTCAAACGCTAATTATGACCAAGTTTCACTCAGGAACTGAAGGCAGATTGTAAGTCTGATCCCTCCTTCGTACCACCCTGCAGGTGAACATCTGCACAGACGTGGCAGAGTGTGGACAGGGCATGGCTGGCTGTGAGCTGGAGGACGGCCATCCCCTGAGCCCGGTGGGGGTGGAGAAGACCCTGGAGTACTCCACTGACGGCCTGCTCCAACTAACATATAAGGGACGGCAGGACGATCCCAAAGGTACCTGAGACGTGTAATCCTGATTTATATTCACAGTCACAGAGATGTTTGATCAAAATGTCCAGAACTGATAAAACCATGAAGGGTTTAAGATGGTTGGGGGCTGACTGCGCCTCCTCAGATGTACTAAAAGAACTTAAAGCAAAGGGTTGTCCTGTAATCTGTCTGTTACTGTACTGAGTTATGGAGCAACGCCGCCTGAGGAGGATCGTACAGGTTGAAACGTCGCCTCTCTGAAGGAGGAGTAAATGATTGATTGATAAATGATTCGTGTGCAGAGCTTTGTGGTTTGTGCTCAGATCACAGAGCGAACGTCAGTGTCGGCCTCCAGCTGCTTAACTGCTCGTGTGGCTGCTGGAGTAGAAAGGACGTAACAGACTGAAGTGACAGATGTCACAGCAGACAAATGTCAGCATTCAGTCATCAGTCAGGAGCAAACGTTCAGCTGGAGAACACGCAGACACGGCAGAGCGAGTCACACCGAGCTGAGAGGACGTACACACTGATGTCAAAGTACTGAACATGAATTTTAACGACGTTTTCTCCACTTCTGTCTCCTTCCTCATCAGCTCCTCTGGACACCTTCATCATTAATTTCGTGTGCGATCCAAACTCTCACCCCGGATCATTGAAACTCCTGCGAGAGGAGCTGAGTTCTTCTGACCACGTGGTCCACGACGTCTTCTTTGAGTTCTCCACGGCTCTGGCCTGCGTGCCTGCTCCGGTCGACTGCCAGATCATCGGTATGAACGCACACACACGTTCAGACGTGAGACGATGTCCACAGAGCAGATGGCCTGGTTGTCTTTATGTAGGACAGTGAAGACATTTGAAAAACAGGACTGGTTGTTTTGTTGGCCTCACGCTCGTCTCACCTGCAGATTCTCACGGTAATGAGTACGACCTGAGTCACCTGATCCGGAATGCGGACGACAGCCCCTGGATCGCCATCGATCCTGAAGGGGTCAAGTCAGGCACCTTTTACATCAACATCTGCAAACCCCTCCCTCCTCTGAAGGACTGTCCAGGTCAGTGTGCTTGGCCGTGGTCTTCACCTGGTCCACCTGCACCTTCACCTGATGACTCGAATGGTTCAGTCTGGAAAGAAGAAATCATTCTCAAACTGGGGAATTGTTCAATATTTCGTTCTTCCTGTCAGACTGTTGTTCAGCATTTTCTTCTTCTTCTCTCCAGTGGGTCCTTTGGGCGCTTGTGGTCTGATTGGTGGAAAGAGTTACAACCTGGGATACGTCCAGTCCAGCCCTCAGGCGGCGGAGGACGGCTCCATCAGCATCGTGTACCAGAACGGAGACCGGTGCGGTTCCACATCCCACCACTCCACACGCATCATCCTCCAGTGCGACGACAACCCCGTGAGTGTTACAGCCGCCTCCCAGTGTCACCAGCAGCGTCTCCACAGGAGCTTTCTATCACGATGAGCAGCACGGCTGTGCTCCGTCTGTGTTTACACAGGATGTTATCGCTCAGAGGCCAGCGCACAAACACTGAAGTTATACCTGTAAAGCAGACCACGGTCGACTTGAAGTACAAAAAACCTTTCCGGTCATTCATGTGAAAGACAAATGAAACTTGGATCAGACTGAAATTTCTTTGTGCCTGTCTGGTTTCCAGGGCTCCCCCATGTTTGACCGTAAAGACGGCTGTGAGTATGTGTTCATCTGGAGGACGTCCGAGGCCTGTCCCATCAGGAAGTCTAAAGGTAAAACTGTGTGTGTGTGTGTGTGTGAGGCTGTGGAGGCCAGTTACTGAGGCCGTGATGAAAATTTCACTTCATCACGTATATTTATTAAACCACGATGAAGGAGAGACGAGACTCACTGCCCAAACTCGTCCTCCCAGGTACTGACTGCCGGGTTCGTGACCCCAGGAGTGGCTACGAGTTTGACCTGAGCTCTCTGAAGGGTAAAGATTACCCCGTCAGGAGCGATAAGTACATCTACCACCTGTCGGTCTGCGAGGGTCTGCAGAGAGGCATCTGCACCCACAAAGGCGCCGACGCTGTCGCCTCCTGCCAGGTGGACGGAAACAACCAGAAGATTGGAGGTACGGACCTGCAACAGCCGACCAAAACCACCCGAACACGCTGATGTTTGATTAAACTCTGTGCGTATGAATCTGTGTGCGTGTGCGCAGGAATGGCAAACCACGTCCTGAGTTATGTGGGAGATCAGCTCATCCTGAACTACACTGATGGAGATACCTGCCACCGGATCTACAACAGATCCACAGAGATCTACTTCTCCTGCCACCCTGACAGGAAACCTGTGAGTTTCACACAAACACAGAAAACCAGCTGATCCTGCAGCTCTTATTGGCCTTTAATGGACTGAGAGTCAAAAAATCTAATTAGCCTGTGCAAAATAATCTGGCAGACTGACTGGTGATTTGACCTTGAGGGAAATTTGCTCCTAAAAGTTTGATTTTTGTAGTTTGCTTCACTCGAAAGCATCAGACAGATGCTGCAAAGCTGCCTGAATGTCACAGTCTTTGCAGCATTTGTGGAGCTGCTGGGGATGATTATCGGTGACTGAAGTTGTTGAAAGCCTGAATTGAACGTACGAACGAGCCAGGCTCATCCCAGCTCTTCAGCGACGGTGGCTAACTGTGTCTTGTGTTGCTTCACTTGCTCAGGGAGTGCCAGAGTTTATCAAGGAGACTCCAGACTGCACCTACCTGTTCAGCTGGCCCACCGCTCTGGCCTGCATCCCCGTCAAAACCTCCAGCTGCTCCTACAAGTAACGACCCTCCGCCACCTCCCATATGTCATCCTCCTCTCGCCGCTTCTCCTCTTCCTCCGTTTGTTTATGCAGACTTCTCATCCAGTGTTTCTCATTTCCTGAAAGTGTTCTTCAGCTGTCTGCTTCACGCCTGCGTAGTTTTAGGTTGGATAGTTGATCAGAGCAGCAGCTTAAATTCATTTCAGGGATTCATCAAAATACTGTGAACAACGCTGTTGTTATAAAGAGGAGCAGCACAGCTAACAGGACAAAGACGCTGTTTCTTTTTGAATGTGGCAAAAGCTTTTCAGTTTTAAGTGAATAGATTCAATACTTGATATGTATTTCTGGAAAGCTTTGTTGTAATTGGAGGCCTCAGAGTTCCTCATTCTCTTTCTCTTTGACATCTTAAATGGGAATTTTTCAAGGATCTTTCTATTAATGAAAGAAATACAAGAGCAGAATGTGCAGCATTCTGCCAAAATAAATGTTTCCCAGATTTGATTTGAAGTTGTTTCTGCTCTTCTCTTCGAGTGATTGCAGGGGCTCAGAAAAGGCTTATTGTTGAGTCATAAACGGGGCTCATAAATCAGTTTTTTAGATGTTGTTCTCTGCTGGTATTTGACCAGACAACACTGACAAATCTGTGACCATCGCTGACAGAAACAAGCTGCACAGACCTTGAACACAGATGAATTTTCTCTTTTGTCTGCTGTGTCCTCAGCGATGGACAGGGCCACTCGTACGACCTCTCTCCTCTGGCTTTGGAGTCCAGAAACTGGCTGGTGGAGGCGTCCACAGACGACACAACCAAACAGTTTTACATCAACGTCTGCAGGTCGCTGGTGCAGCAGGGAGGTGGGTTTGCTCATGCCAACACACTGCAGCATCCAACATGAACTTTCTTTAGACAGTCCACAGCTGAGCCTCTGCTCGCCGTCCACAGGCTCGTGGAAGTGTCCCTCCAGTGCAGCGTCCTGTCTGAAGGTCGGAGATGAGTATGTGAGTCTGGGGCAGGTGGAGTCTGGTCCCACGTGGGACAAAACTGTCCTGAAGCTGCAGTACACCAGCGGCCAGGCCTGTCCCAACGACAGAGGACGCAACAGGAGCACCATCATCCGCTTCAAGTGCGACAGAGACAAAGTGGTGAGGGACACGTACTCAGTGAGAGCATCAGGACGAGCGGAGTGGACGTTTGATGATGTTCGTTAGAAACAAAAAGACAGAGGGAGTGAATGATGGGAGAATGAAGTCAGTGAAGGAGAGAAGTGAAACTCTTTGTTACGAAAAAAAACCTCAAACACATCAGCAGATCGCCAGTTTCCTCTTCTGTATTTCTCCTTTCCATCAATACAACTCAGACATCCGAGTCAGCAGCAGTCAAACCACAGAACGAGTCTCTCATCGTGTGAGCGGCTGTTCTTCACTCGACCTCTGTGGCTCTGATTTGCCTCATCTTAGTTCCTGGTTTAGCTCCTGAGTTCACTTCCTGTGGCCTCATATTTGTTGACTTTTTTTATGTTTTTCTGCTGTTCTTGTGTTAAGAACATCAGAGCAGAGTAAGAGCAGGTGTGCTTTGAATAAAATAACGTTCTTGTTCATTCTTCCAGGACTCGCGGCCGACTCTGATCTCCGCCATCGAGGACTGCGTGTACACGTTCCTCTGGTTAACCGCCACTGCCTGCCCCCTGAACAGCACCCAACACGACGACTGCAGGGTCACCAACCCCGCCACAGGTCAGCCAATCAAATCATCAAACTGCAGAAATGACAGGCTTTCATAACAACCCGCTTCTCCCTTGACGAGCCTCGTTAACGTCCTCTCCTGCAGGTCATCTGTTTGATCTGAATTCGCTGAGAAAGGAAGGAGGCTACACCGTGTACGACGGTCAGGAGCAAAGGAAGATGTTCCGCATGAACATCTGTGGGAACGTGAACAACGCTGGCTGCAGCCCTGGGACCGGTACGTACACGGCTAACGCTAGCATTGACGCTAGCTTTGTGTTTGAGTCAGTTAGACGTTTGCTTCAGTTTCATGAGTTAGACTTGGTCAGGTCTCAGTTAACAGAAGATGTGCACATGGTTGAGATCAGATCAGATTATGTAACACAGAGGGATTCGTTCAGGATTCATTCACGTCTCTGCTGGTTACTGTTTAGTCTCGCTTGGACGTTCGTGGTTGATGAAACACTGAGGACTTGCTGGGAAGGTAATAAGAGACCAGAACTTCCACCACTTCTCAAATTATTGACTGGTCTCTCACCTGGACTGTAGGAGATGTTGCACAGTAAGCTGGGAGGCGCAGAGGGAGCGCTGACCTGCACAACACGTCTGAATTAGAATTATGGGATGTTTAGAGACATGTATTAAGATACAGTGATGGGACAGATATGACCGGCATGAATGCACGAGCTCCTGATGAAACCTTCAACATCTGCTTATTCTGCAAAATTGAAAATCATCAATCATCAAAAAATCAATGCTGAATCTAATCACTTGCTCACTGACTCGTGGCTTCACCTTCCAGTGTCACTGAAACCCGTGAGACGAACAAAACCACCAAACGTCACCTGACGCTAATCCTCTTTTTAAACTTTCTCTCCAAAACTCATCTCTGTCCATCAAAACCACACACTCAGACGTATTTTACGTTAAGAAGAATCCCTCAGATGCAGCTTCAGCTCTGCTCATCAAACACACAAACCTCATCCTGACCGACGCCTTGGCTCGTACTCGCTGTGTACAAATACTACAGGTACTTCGAGTCTGCTCTCTGACACACCTGTGTGTGTTTTGTGTTGCAGCCGTGTGCATCAAGGACGCCTCCACTGCGGTGAGCGGCGGGCAGGTGAGCAGCAGACTGTCATACAAGGATCACGTTCTGGAGCTGACGTACGAAGGAGGAAGTCCCTGCGCTGCAAACCCCGCCCTCAAACACAACACCATCATCACCTTCATCTGCAGGTACGTCCTCGTCTTCACTGGAGCAGTAATGGAACATTTTGTCATCCACCTGGACTTAAAAACAGAAATGTGTTTGTCACGTTGACACTGAATGTAGATGTTAATGTCCTGGATGTTTGCATTGTGTTCATGTAGACCACCTAACATGGGCTCAGCCCCTCCGGAGCCGGTCCTCACCTACTCCAACGCTGAGACCTGCACACACTTCTTCTCTTTCCACACGCCGCTGGTCTGCGAACAGCCGGTAAGTGTCATCGTGTGTCTGTGGGTGAGTTAAATCAGCCTGTTTCATGGAGTCAGAGTTCAGCCAGGTCAGATTTAAGGAAAGGTTTGTGTGCAGAGGGAACGTGTGAGTGTGTTTTCAGCAGTCAGTGAAATCAAACCTGAGCTCTGACGATAAAACAGCCTCGCGAACGTGTCAGCAAACATGGCCGTCACATAAACAGCTTTTTCTGCACATCGAAGTGAAAATTTATGGAGCGTTCCTTCACAAAATGGCACCAAATTGATAATTTCACAGCACAAATTGAACTTCAGTCTGCAGATGCTTCTTCAGAGTCCTCGAGGATAACAAATGGACAGAAAAGAAGCTTTAAAGTCTGAGCTGCATTGATCCAAAATGATTCTCATCACTCAGGTGCATTTAGAAGATCAGTAGAAAAAAAACTTCGTATATGATCACAATAACTGGATTTGGTGTTTCTGAGCCTCCGTGTTACTTCTCAGTGTTTTAAGATAAGACAAAGGTTTATTGATGTCACGCTGGGGACATCAAGATGTTCCACACAGCGATGGATCCTGTTGGCAAAGCGACCTTTGAATTGCAGTTGGTAACATGTGGACAATTTGCTTCGAATCTTTCAGGTGAAGTGTTCAGTCCAGAACGGGGGTGCTCTGGTAGACCTGACTCCTCTGATTCACGTCAGCGGATATTACACAGCAGCAGGTACAGACGCGTGACGACCCGCAGTCGTCGTTTCTGTGGCGCAGCGTTCGTTCAGATTCACCGTCGCCATGTTTGTCTTTCAGATGAGGCGGTGGAGCAAAGTGATGAATCCCCAGACTTCTACATCAACATCTGTCAGCCTCTGAACCCCATCCCCGGGGTCAGCTGCCCCCCCGGAGCCGCTGTCTGTATGGATCCTGATGACGGACCTCCTGTGGTGAGACCCCCACCCCCCACTACATTTACATTCAGCGCCGTGAACACGTTTAATCTGAAATAACTACAACATAGATTAGTGAATCTGTAAGATCAGGGAGGAAATGAACTTTTCTGATTGGCCAACGTGTGAAATGTCCTCTGATCTTTAATGATTACGCAATAATCAGTTTGGGATTAAAGAAACAAAAATGTCAAACGGCAAAAACTTAAAGAGCGACGATATTGAATGACTAAAATATACGATGATGATGATGATGATGATGATGATGATGATGTTGCTGCCTCTTGAAGGACATCGGCCGGACCACCAGCGGCCCTCAGATCAACAGCGTAACGAAGGAGGTGTCCATCACTTACAGCAGCTCCACCCTGTGTGCCGCCGACCCTGAGCAGAACTACACGTCCACCATCGTCTTCTCCTGCCAGCGAGGCCTGGAGCTGGTCAGTCCCTGCTCGCAGCGACGGCGACGTCTCTGAGGTTTTATGTCTGAACAGAGCGCTGACTGTCCGTCTCTATCCAGGGCTCTCCTCAGATGCTGAGGCTGCAGGGATGCGTGTATCTGTTCGAATGGGCGACGCCTCTCGTCTGTCCGGACGCCACCAACACCAGCGGCTGCCAGCTCACCGACTTCCAGCTCCAGTTCACCTTCGACCTGTCGAGCCTCTCCGGTGAAGTCCAGGTGAGCTCCACGTCTCCGCCTTTGAATATTCTCTTCATCTTAAATCTGCTTCCTGTTTGTTCAGTGTTTCTCTGCAGACTGCAGGTCTCTGCCCCTCCCCGTTAAAACTGTAATAAAGTGAAGCTTCTGTGTTTTAGGTCCCAGTCGGCTCGAGCACCTACTACATCAACGTCTGCAGCTCAGTGGCTGATCCGGACTGTAAGAGCAGCGCAGTTTGCCGGGTGTCTGGTTCTGGTTCAGAGAAGTCGGCACTGTCGTTCGGCATCAGCAAAGCCATGACGATGGACTTCAAACATGACGATCAGGCCGTGCTGATGCAGTACGGCGGAGGAGACCTCTGCCCGCCAGGTACGTCTGCAACCGCCGTCCCAACTGTTGTGGAGTCAGACTTATAAGAGGAATAATGAGAAGTAGAGAGATGATTACGGTAACTGGAGAACGAGCAGTTTATGTCCCGTCTGTGCTCCAGTGACAGACGGCAACGAGGCGTGCGTTTTCCCCTTCACCCTCATGGACAAGTCGTACACAGAGTGCACCACGGACGGGAGGACAGACGGCAGGAAGTGGTGTGCCACCACCGCCAACTACGACACAGACAGGAAGTGGGGCTTCTGTGGTGCAGGTGAGATGAAGCGCGTGATCAGACAGGCAGGATGAAGATGCATTCATAAGATCTGCTGGGACCTTCACCTCCATGTTTACCTGCGTCAGGTGTCCACTTTGACAACACTGGAATCAGAAAATACAAAACAACTCATTTTCCTCTCTTCCAGCTTCTGGTAAGCGTCAGTCGTCCATCTTGTTCACCTGCGACCAGTCCGCCGGCCACGGCTTCCCTCAGCTGCTCTCAGAGACGGCCGGGTGTTCGGCCACCTTTCAGTGGCGGACCAGCGCCGTTTGCCCCCCGAGGAAGATGGAATGTAAGCTGGTCAGCCAGCATCAGACCTTCGACCTGCGAGCGCTGTCCTCGCTCACCGAGCCGTGGAAGTTCAGCCACGGCGGAGACTCGTAAGTCTGGCTCTGTTTGCACGTCTCAGAGGTTCATTTCCATATTTATGCATCACGCTCTTCTTTTATCCTCAGTCTAGAAAGGTGAGAGGAGACTAACAAATGAACAAAGCAAACATTGCGGCCATGGTAATTTTTCCTGCTTCACAATCGACACAAGAAGAAGAAGAAGAGCAGGAGGAGGAGGAGGAGGAATCTGCTTTACATAAATCGCATAAGTGAAATATTTGTGCGAGGCCGTCTGAAGCGCTCGACCCGTCATGTGAGCCGCGGGCTCGTTCAGATCTGACATTCTTTCTGTCTCTGCGTCCTCAGGTACTTCATCAACCTGTGTCAGGGCATCCACGGCGGACTGCCGGGCTGTCCGGACGGAGCGACCGTGTGCCGACGCTCAGCCGCAGGAAAGGTCCAGGTCCTGGGTCGAGTCTACACCCAGAAAATGAGCCACGCAGGTGGGTCACCAGGCCGCACTCGCTCCAGTGTGTCTGCTGTTCTGAGGGTTAACAATGAAAGCAGTATTCTTGTTCAGTGTTGGGACGCTCTTCACATCAGCGTCAAACTCCTTCTGCAGGTGGAAAGATCTCCGTCTCCTACTCAGCCGGAGACGATGTCTGCGGTCACGGCGTGAAGGCCAAAACCGTGATCCAGCTGAGCTGCGGCTCCACCGTTGGACACCCAGCACTCGTCAGGTAACACACAGCTGCTGTTACTCAGCTCTTACTCGGATTGATCTAAAGGAAAGCTTTGAGTTGTTATTTTCATGTACAGTCAAAGTGAACGAGGACAGACTTTAAAGGGGGACGTGGAGAAAAATGAAACACAGCTTTGGACGTGTTGACAAGCTGCAACGTTCACACTCGTGGTTTTGTTTTCTTTACTAAACGCGATGCTGTAATCCTCACTCTGCAACGCCACTCGCTCACCCTCCAGCACAGCACGTCTAGCTGCCAGTTAATGACAGAGGACTGTTTGTCTTTCAAGTTAATCTTTCTCCTGTCGCAGCGTCATTTCAGGCGTGTTGCAAAACATTTCTCACCTCTCAGCAGACTTAATGTTATTCACGGTCACGGGTCAGTCAGATTGTCTGCAGTCAGTACAGATGGTTTATACTGATGACCTCAAAGTGCTCATTGATCTGTGAAATCTGCTTTCTGAGGGTTGTTTACTAAACGCATCAGAACTTTGTTTAATTGTCCCTTAATGTGTCATTTGTCTTTTCGTGAAGTGCCGGTTTCACAGCATGTATCAGCTCTTTGTTTTAAAGTTGATTTGTTGAAAGCGGTCTGAAACGTGGCTTCTCATGTGTCCGTGCGAGCAGTGTCGACGAAGCATCGTGCGAGTTTCTGATTGGCTGGGAGACTCGCTCGGCGTGTGCGGTGAAGCAGCATGAGGTGCTTGTGGTGAACGGGACGATCCAGCTTCCTGAGACTGGCGCCAGCCTCAGTCTGGGAGCGCTCTACTTCAGGTAACACGAGCTTGCAGCGTCTGAATCTCGCCGCCTGCTAACAAACATCTCACGTCTCTGTTCTAAACCCGTTTAACCTCTTCCTCCTCCTCCTCCTCTCAGCCACCATGAGGCATCTGGAGACATCCGTCCCAACGGCGACCGCTACATCTACCACATCCAGCTGTCCGGCATCACCAACGACTCGCTGCCCTCCTGCGTTGGTGCCAACATCTGTCAGGTCAAACTCAACGGGTCTTACAGACGCAGGATTGGCTCCTCCAGCAACGCCAAGTACTACATTAAAGGTATTTGATGGTTGGTGCCCCAGAATCAGGTTGTCTTCCTGTCTGCTCTGATGAATTAAGTGGTTTAATCGCAGCCAAACAAGTTCACTGCTGACATCAGTTCAGCGCTGCTAAGCTTTTGCCTTAAAGGTGATGTTTTAGATAATTAGCCTTAAGGACGTGTCACTGACCTCTGCTCCATCAGGAGGAAACCTGGATGTGATGGTGCCCTCTGAGTCAGCCTGTGGGCGGGTGAAGACCAAAACGGTGTCATCCACCATCATGTTCCACTGCAGCCCCTCGGCAGGCGTCGGCATCCCCGAGTTCATGCTGGAGACGGACGAATGCCAGTACCTGTTTGTGTGGCACACCAACGCCGTGTGTCGCCTCACGTGAGTAAACGCCTCCACGCACAAACGCCCGGACTTCAGCTTCTAATCCCAGTACATCGAAGAAATGACAGATCTGCGTGCTTGTTGGTCATCGCTTTGCAGAACCGCTGACACGAGGTTGGAGGACGAGGACAGCAGTAAGACTCTGTCCAGGCGCAGTCAGGCGGTGGGGGTGATGCTCACCGTCCTGCTGGTGGGTCTGACCGTCTGTCTGCTGGGGCTGCTGCTCCACAAGAGGGAGAGGAGGTGAGACGCCGGCAGAGGAAGCTCCAAGGCGTGTTTGTAATTGTTGAAAGGACTTTGTTGATCGTCTGTCTTCCTCGCTGTCGTCTCCTAACAGAGAGCTGGTGATCCAGAAGGTCGCAGGCTGCTGCAGGAGAGGAAACCAAGTCTCCTATAAGTACTCAAAGGTCGGTTGAAAAGCTCGTATCTCCAGATGTGTTGACATGAGTACTTTAAGTTCATGTTGCTGATAAGATACTGTAGTACTTCTACTTCAGTGAACTCTTCTGGTCCTCAGGTCAACATGGATGAAGAAGGGGGTGAAGAGGAGATGGAGTGGCTGATGGAAGAGCTTGAAGCCCCTCCGGCGTCCTCTTCCTCATCCTCCCAGCGGGGCAGGAGTCATCATGGCAACGGTCACATCACGACCAAGCGGGTGAACACGGACGGCCTGCGCTCGTTCTCGCTGGAGGACCAGGACGACGACAGCGAGGACGAGGTGCTGAGCGTCCCGGGGGTGCGAGTGGTCAAATCCTCCGGGCTGTCCCGGCAGTCGACGGCCCATCGCAGTGCCTTCCTTCAGGTGAGTGCCGCCTCCGGCGTCAGTCCGGGCGTTACCTGCGCTCAGAGCCTCACGGGAGTCTCGTTTCAGGAGGAGAGCGACGAGGACCTGGTCGGCCTCCTGGAGGAGTCGGACAGGAAGAGGAAGAGCGGCAGACCTCGCTCCTCGGGCCTTAACAGCACGGCAGCCAATAGGAAACGGGATGAGGATGACAGCGACGAGGACCTCCTCAGGGTGTGATGTCCCTTCCTCCTTCCTGCTCCTCCGCCCTCCAATCTGAACTCTTCTCTCAGTGAATGTCTCCGTCATAGCAACAACACGCCGTGGACGCAGGAGGCGTTGGTCTGTTTCGGATCTGCACCTCCACCCGGCCTCCTCAGACTCCTCCACTCCTCCGTCTGCAGACTGTCCACGTTAGCACACGCTTTCTTATTTATTGATAGCCGATTATTTAAAATGTCCCGCGGGTCGTTTTCTGACCAGCCTTCTCACGTTTTCCATCGTAGTTCTGAAATGTACTAATTTGCTTCACTGTCATTGTGGCGTTGATCTAAAACAGAGCCCGTGAGACGCTCTAACTCAGCCCCAGAGGCTCAAACGGCGTCTTTCCCGTCCTGCTGACTCTGCAATGAGGCGTCTCAGTGAGATCTTAAATGAAGTCTTTGAAAGGAAGCTGTGCCGTTGCTTTAGCACTTTATCGTAGCACTGATTAGCTGGCAGGAACATGCCTCGTTGCAGGTGAACAGTCAGGTAGCTCAGCGGTGAAACAATTTAGCAGATTTTGGGAGAAGAACAGCGACCGCAGAGCGCAGAGGGGAGTCCTGTGGTCGTGGGCGGCGAAGGTGTCGGCTTGTGTTGTCTCTAAAGGGAATGAAGACGCCCGTTCGGCTTTCCTTGCTGTTTACAGTTGCTATAAGAGCAGATCTTTTCTCTCTCTTTCCCTGGAAAAGAAATGCCTTCCTGATGATGGATTTACTTTGCGTTGTCATCGATGAATCGTGTCCGGGTTGATTTCTGTCTTGTTTTGATCAGAGACTTTGTACATAGATGATGATGTTCTGTAACGTGGACGTTTTGTCCTCTCGCTGTCTTCACCGGTGAATTGCTGCCACATTTGTTTTTAGGATTATTTAAATGGCCGTCTGAGCTGATTATCTGGATGCATCTCTGATCTGTGTGGAAACAGAGGCGGCCTTAAGTGTGAATGGACGGTCGAGGAGGACGCAGGTTCAAGGTGAGACGTCGGTTTAGGTCGTGTCGGATTTGAAGCCCCCCCACCCCCCACCCCCTGCTCGCCAAAGCCATATTTCTTCAGCCTCTGCTGGCACTAATGTGTGGAAGTTTGCACGCTCTCTAACATTAAAGGCTCAGTTTTTGGAGTTCAGGTTTGTGATTATGGATGTTGCTGCATAAAAAGTGAGATTTTAACTCGGTAAAGCCAAGTTTTTGTAGTGCCGAAATCAGCCCTTTTTATCCAAAAGCATGTAAGACAAAAGAAAGTGAAGCGGAAACGAGGATGCAGGCAGA
Source organism: Chaetodon auriga (assembly GCF_051107435.1). Lineage (NCBI taxonomy): Eukaryota > Metazoa > Chordata > Actinopteri > Chaetodontiformes > Chaetodontidae > Chaetodon > Chaetodon auriga. The sequence goes on along the minus strand of NC_135091.1, from coordinate 1,698,554 downwards.
GACATTTTGGAAAGGTTGTTATTTTTAAAGACGTTGGCCCTCTTTCTGAACCCAAACTCATTGCAGTGTTCAGGCTCATATGAAGCCTGCACGCTCTGAACTCGCTCGCAGGCTCTTCGCTTTGCTTCCAGCCCTGCAGCTCGTCGTGACGTCGGTGTCTTTTGGTTTGCTGAATGAGTACGCCGACTGGGTGAAATTAAAAAGTGCTCGGTGTAGTTGAAACAAAGCGAACTTTAGCTGCTGTAATTTGAAGTGAACGTGCTGTAATTTCTCCACCAGTTCCGAACATATCAAGTGTTTTTCAAGGCTGCAACATTTATTTCCATCATTCAGTAGATCTGCTGTTTTTTCAGTTAGTTAAATATATTATCAAATGCCAGAAAACGGTGAAAAGTGCCCATCACAAGCTGACGAGCTCCGAGGTGACGTCTGAATGTTTGACATTTGGTAAATAACTTCTCAAAAGATGCCTTTTTATTTGGTTTGTCAAACTTTTTCAAGCTTCTCCAGCTGAGTCCAGTTTCCCCTGATTGAAAACTCTGGATAAGCACTTTGAAAAGTAAATTGATTCATCAAAGTGATCAATAGATCAGCCGCTGATGAAAATAATCATTAGTTGCAGTGTCGTCCATGTCTGTATATCAGTAAATACTCAGCGTTAGTATTTTAATGGGACATTTTGAAGTGTCTCTTTACAGGTGTTACTCTTGGCCAAACAAACTGGAGATTGATTAAAACACTTTTGTACTGATTGATCACAAATAAACAGAGTATTTATTCCAGTATGTACACAGATTACGGTACGAAGGGGAAAGACGGTCGATTCACTCTCGGGTTTTCTCAGTATTCAGTCCACAGAAACTAAAGTTATTAACGAAACGTGATGTCATTGCTAAAATCTATCAATCAGTATAGAAGGTTCACCATTCAGGGTATTTCTAAAGCTTTGTACACAAAATTTGTTAAACAAGTTTTTGTAAGATGCCAAAAATCACAGATAAAAAAATGTCCAGCTGGCGTTAGCGTTGGAAACACGAGGGTTTTATATGGATGAGTTTTGAGCTGTGCCCTCATAATGGCTCCGTCATCGTGGCTCCTCACAAACCTTCCTGACGTCACAAACTGAAACCGAACAGTTTTTGGCCTTTTTGAGTGAAATCATCCACAAGAGTCGAGAAGAACTGAAAGCTTGTTCTCATCCTGCTCTAAAATCTCACTTCTCATGTAATCTGTCCATCTGTAAAGGTCTTTAACCATATCAATAAAACACTGATCTGAGATTATGAAGTCTATCATCAACCTTTGACAGCATGAAGATCGAGGTGATGGCACCGAGCACACAGGGCCAGTTTCCAAAGAACAGCTAAATTAGTGTAATTCTTCAGAGCAGAAGTTATGAAATCGAGGACAGACTTTTGCAAATTTTAAGTGTTCTCCTTCGTTCAACCTGTGGACTTAAGCTGTTGGGAAAGCTTTCTTTAAATTCCTGCCCTGTTAGAAGAGCTTTGAACTGGGATGAAAGCATCTTTCGCAGCAGCACTCCTCATTTCAGAGAACCAGGTGTTACCATTCAGCTCGTGAAGCCTTTTTCCATCGTCGCATTAAAGTCTGTTTCTGCTGTATTTACCACCAAAGTTTGTGTGGCTCATCTGCATGGACCTGTACTGAACCTTCTCCTTCCTATGAAGATACGAATTGACATTCTTGTGCTTTTTTGTCGACGCAGAGAACTGATCCAGATCATGAGTTAAATTCAGGAGCAGACAAAATGGGAGAAATCAGTGACTGAAAAAAGCACAAGAAGTTTTCTGTGATGATTCGGTACTTTGGGGGATCATTGTTATGTTTCAGTTGGTGTAAGTTATGTTGTCAGATATGTTTTTCAGCTCTTTGCCTGTTTTCCTATTTAAAAAAAAAAACATTGATGTAAAAAATATTGCATTATTTGAATAAATAAGATCAGCTGTTTAGCACTGATGTGGTTTAATCACACACATGAAACTGACTTGGAGTGACTTGAACCTGTTTAAGAGTCCTTGAGACTTGACTTAGATGCATCTCGAAGGGCTTCTGACTTAACTTGGACTTTTCTGACTTTCCTGTCTCAAACGGCTTTAGACTTGACTTTGACCAATTTCGAAGGACCCTAGACTTGACTTGGACTGGTCTTGAAGAACTTGTCTTGGACATGTCTCAAAGTACTTTGAACCTGTCTTGGACTCATGCAGACTTAAGATCTGGCTTGGACTTGTCTGAGAGGACATGAGACTTGGGCTTGACTTGGACTTGTCTAAATGGATGTAAGACTAGACCTGGATTTGTTTGGATGATGAAATTTGTCAAATTTAATTGGATTTTTCAAGACATGACTTAAAATGAACTCATCTGGAATGACTCCAGGCTTGATTTGGACTTGCCCCAAAAGCCTCAAAGACCCCTCTTATCCTCACAAAATACAAGACCTGCAGGTCGCGCCTTCCTTTGTGTAGTGACATGGACCTGATCCCTTCCAGACTACCAGTCAGCGTGGATTGTCCCTGGGTGTCCCTGGTGTTCTGCGTAAGTCCATCTACCTGTCATCACACACATGTTGAGGTCACACAACTTCCTCTAAGATGAAAAAGTCCTCTTTCTGTGGACTTTTAGGACCATTGAAAGTTGTAGAAATGCAAACCTGAGCTTTGCTGATTGACCTTTTACCTTCTACATCAAAAAAGGAAAATCTAATAGAAGTGATTGAAGTGCATTTGTGGACTAGAATCACCTTTTTTAAAACGAGTCCAGTCAGATCTTTATTTCTAACAGACTCCCAGAAACTACATGTAAAGGTTAAATGATTGACAGCATCACTCACTGGGTGCATATGTTCATGAGCTCCAGAGACCATGTGGTGCTTTTAACCCCCGTACAGGCGATGGAGGCTTTCTGCCAAGTCGCAGTGACACGTGTGGCGTGACGTCTGAAAAACTGATAGCAAACGTGTTTTAATGCTCCACTGAACTTCCCCTAAAGCAACAACGTCTTTCTGTGGACCTTTGCTCCTGTTTGACCTGTTAAAAGCCCAAAGGAAAGGCATGCCAGTGGTCACTCTGCAGCGGGAGTCTCAGCACACACACCAGAAAGCCTGCAGACCCTGAAACACTAAGTTAGAGCGAAAAAAAATCAACACCTCTGCCACCATGACCACGTTTGACGACATCTTAGAAGAAGCTGGGAAGTTCGGCCGCTGTCAGAAGCGAATCTTCGCCCTGCTGTGTTTGGTGTCTATGCCCTGGGCAGGTGTGTACGTCGGCATCGTGTTCCAGGGTTTCACCCCTGATCACTGGTGTCGGGACCCTGCGGTGGTGGAGAGGAGGCAGGCGTGTGGCTGGAGTCTGGCGGACAGTCGCAGGCTGACGGTGCCGCTGGTCAACAGCTCTGGAGTGCTGCAGCAGAGCAGCTGTGAGCAGTACGAGGTGGACTGGAACGCCACGACACTCACCTGCGACACACAGGAACTGAACCTCGACAAAACTCCCACAACGACCTGCAAAGACGGCTGGGAGTACGACTATGAGGGAAGAAGGTCCTTTGTTACTGAGGTACAGTACGAACAGTGAACTGGACTACATGTGAATTTGGGTCGGTCCTAGTCCAGTCCAGTCCAGTGGGAGGTGGTAACGTTAATGCACCTGAAGCAAACTGCTAAAATGCAAAACAAACTTTCGCACTTAAGCAGTTTAGTTACAACAGTTAGCAATGAACTAGCTAACTAACAGTAACCACAAACCAGCACAAACAGGTAGATGAATCACACGGCTTCCAGTCACGCCACCCTTCACTCATGAAAGCCATTCAGCGTTTGAACTGATCTGGGATCAGATAAACGCCACCACAGCACCTCACACCTTCTCTATGGAGACGCTGTGTGGTTACAGCTGAGAGGAGGGAAGGTTACATGAGACAGTTGACATCACACGTGGTCCTCGTAAAGGACCACCTGTCCCACTTCAATACAGTTTTGTTTGTTTTTTATTGAGTTTCAGGAGAGAAATGAAAGTTCTGACTGATTTGTTTGTGTCCCAGTTCGACCTGGTGTGCTCAGATGGATGGTTGGTGGACATGTATCAGGCCACCCTCAACGTGGGTTTCCTGGTTGGAAGCATTGCCATTGGCTACCTGGCCGACAGGTAAGTCTGTGATTGATTGGTTAGTCTGGCTTGATGAGTGCAGATTCACTCAAATGCATTAACTTTAAGTTTTCTCAGTTTGGACAAACACTGAGACAGAAGTGTTGACTGTGGTCTCTTTGGTTTATAGCAGTTACATCTGCAGCACATGAGCCTGACAATGAAACAATGCTGCTACAAGATTTTTATTATTTCATTAAACTGAGTAATGACTGACGTCGTCTTGTTTGTTCTTCTGTCTTCAGGTTTGGCAGGAAAATGAGCTTCCTGATGTCCAACCTGTTGAACGGGATCGCAGGAATCCTGGTGGCCGTGGCTCCAAACTACGCGTCCTTACTGGTTTTCAGGACGCTCTATGGGTTCGGGGTGAAGGGAGGCTGGGTGGCTGGATACGTTCTGAGTAAGAACCACCTTTAACCTCACAGCTGGCGATGAAGAAACGCTCCTCTTCTTTCTTCTGTCACGTCTGGAGCATCGTCTGATCCGTCAAACCTTCTTGTCTCAGTCACAGAGATCGTGGGGGTGGAGTTCAGACGCACAGTGGGAGTCGTTTATCAGATGTTCTTCAGCGTGGGCATCCTCATCCTCCCTCTGCTCGCCTACTTCATCACTGACTGGCGTTGGCTGCAGGTCGTCATCACCGCCCCCTACATCCTCTTCCTGTCCTACTACTGGTGAGAAGCTACTGGTTATGCTTTTATGCAAAAATGCAGAAAAAATCAGCTGACTGCACCTCTGTGCAAGGACATTTACTCAAAGACTGTACTTTTTGAGGTACTCTTACTTTGAGCATTAGAATTTCACGCTGCTTTATACTTCTACTCCACTACATTTACGAGGGAAATATTGTATAAGTTTTCTTTTTGCCATTGCTTCATGGTAGTTTTGTATTTGCAGGTTTATCCCAGAATCTCCACGATGGCTCCTCTCTCAAAACAGAAAGTCCAAAGCTGTGGAGATCACTGAGGCCATGGCCAAAGAGAACAAGATGAGCCTGTCCAAGAACATCGAGGTAGCTGCTGCTTAAGAACACACACTAAGACTGCAGATCAGACGGCGTCCAGCTCGATGAGACCGCCATAAACAGACCAGATCATTCATCTGTTACGGTGACATAAAGTTCAGGATCAGACACACACTTCGTTATTGCTGCTACAGAGACTGTGTTCGATGCTGTTAACGCTGCATCACCTGACTCAATTTGTGCATCTTTCATGCTTCATGGTGTATAAACATCATCTATACAGAGGTGCAGTTTTTAGTTTAGTTTTTTTTATTTGTCTGTATCGGCACTTCAACTGCTGCCACACTTCAGTTCCCCCGTGTGGAGTCAAGAGAATTTTTCCAGGAAAGAAAAGTATGGTAGTGTTTGGTATGTTGGTGGTCTTGCAGGATAAAGAAGATTTTTGTAAAATATTGACTTTCTCTGTGAAATGCAAAACAAATTGTTAAGCAGGTAAAGAATTTTAATGGATATCGGCAGCTTTACTCGAAGTGTGTGTTTGGTCCTGCAGACTCTGACGGATGATAACGCAGACTCCAGCACTGCCTCCTTCATGGACCTGATCAGGACTCCAAAGATGAGAAAACACTCATTCATTCTCAGCTACAACTGGTGAGTGTGTTCTTTTTGTAGGTCGTTATCGTCTCTATGTCACATGGATTGTTTTAGTGATGCAGAACTGAAGCTACTCTCCATGTACTGGACCGTTCTCCCTCTGTCTCTCCAGGTTCACCAGTGCTGTCGTCTACCAGGGTCTGATCATGAGGCTCGGCATTCTGGGAGGAAACGTCTACATCGACTTCCTCATCTCCGGCCTGGTGGAGTTCCCTGCTGCCTTCCTCATCCTCTTCACCATTGAACGCATCGGCAGACGTATTCCCTTCGCCAGCGCCAACATCGTAGCTGGCGCCTCGTGCTTCATCACCGCCTTCATTCCTGAGAGTAAGTTTCAGCGGACAGGTGGCGATGAAGAACGAGCCGTTCAGATTATAATCAGATTGTAATTTCTCTCTGTCCTCGCAGGCATGTTCTGGTTTAAGACGGTGGTGGCCTGCATCGGCCGGCTGGGCATCACCATGGCCTTTGAGATGGTGGTGTTTGTGAACACGGAGCTCTACCCGACGTTTGTCAGGTAACAACTGAACAAACGTCGGGGTCGTTGGTCTGACAGGGATGCACCTGCAGTTTGAAAATGGCATCTAGCTGACTATAAATGTGCTCTGTGATCCTCCACCAGCGACTCCATCCTGCTCAGATTCATGTACAATGACAAATATACCATTTATTTCCACTTTTAGCATGCTAAAATCAGCATGCTAATGTTCTGAGATGTCCACTGGTGACACCTTCAGGCTAAACTTTGAAGCTGCACTAGACTATGAAAGCTATTATCTGACACTTAGCATGACTAGTGACACGAAATCAAATGGAAAATGCATCTCCTGAGTGTCACAGTGTTTCGAAAAATAAATGTACACCTCACTGATGGTATAAAACATGGAGACAGAAATCATGAGCACACAGTAACAGGTTGATCTTCTGTCTGCAGGAATCTGGGAGTGTCGGTTTGCTCCACTCTGTGTGATGTCGGAGGCATCATAGCTCCCTTCCTGCTCTACAGACTGGCTGTCATCTGGCTCGAGCTGCCACTCATCATCTTTGGTGGGTTCATCTTATTATGGAGTGAGAACATCTGCTGCAGAACAGTTTAGATTAGCCAATATATGAGGAGGTTCTCTGAATGTGGGCGGTTTGTACATAATGTTACTGACACATCTCATAAGTTTTGTCGAGTAAGTGGAACATTTTAAATTGCTGATAAATTATGTTAAACTTGTGTAGAGTTCTAGGTCTTAATAATATTTAAAAAAAAAGGGCCAACATGTTACTAATGTTCTGTTGGACTGTGTTCTTAACGTCCTGTCGGACTCTGCTGTGCAGGGATTCTGGCTTTCGTGGCCGGTGGTCTGGTGCTGCTGCTTCCTGAAACCAGAGGTGTGCCGCTGCCCGACACCATCGATGACATCGAGTTCCCGGACAGGTGAGTCCGCTGAAGAAAAGAAGAATTCAGGCTCTTTGTGAGGCCAACCCATGGATGCACATACAGATTCTCACATATGTTGATGATGCTGTAATATTTTTCTCAGTGATATTAGATCAGGGCTACAAGGATTAAGGTTTATTTTCATCACTTCAAAATGTAATAAAATGGTGAAAAATGCTGTAATTTCCCAAAGATATTCAGTTTACCGTCATGTTAGACAAACAAATTCTCACATCTGAGAAGCTGTTTTCTGTTTTTGCTTAAAAATGATATTTAATGTCATTTTTTGTTTGTGTTTGCAGAATAAAGGAGAATGTTGCTCTGAAGAACCAGCAGTTGACCAACCTGCTGCCCAACAACGACGTATCGACCAACAAAGATCCAGCGACGGTTTAATCTCCCTCTGTGACTTCACTATTTATTCATGTTGTTTGTTTGTTTGTTTGTTGCTGGTGAATTTATCAGCTGCCTCCATTGATTAGTGGTTTTAGATGGTGGAGGCAGCTCAAAGTGTTCTGTGAGTCTGGACTCTTATCGCCCACCTTGGATTGGTGTTAAGGTGGAACTGTTCCGTCTTTGTCGAGCCTCGCTGACGCGTGATGTTGGAATTGAAATGTGTGAGTTATTATATTGTTAGAATTATTAGAGAATTAAATTATTACAAAGTTTTCTTTACCACAACTTTCACTCCAAGTGTTTTCATTAACACCTCCCTGAAGATTTCAGTTCATAGCTGCCTCGATCCAGTTTCCTGCTGAATAGTTTTCCAGAATAGGAAGTTGGTTTACCTGGCTGAGGAGTGACAGGTGTGCAGCTGTCACCTGCTGCTCGTTGGAGCTTCTTGTTTCATCCCTCCCTGCAGTATTTAAAACTGACCTGCTGTTGAAGGATGACAGGGTGGTTTGTAGAGACATTTCTGATGAACGACGGCGGTTAGCGATTGGTGACACATGCACTGCGTTTCCTGTGACTGCTTCACAATAAAAGCCATCCTGTGCTTCACCAATTGGATGCCGTTAATGTGAAGCAGCAGCTGCAGGAAAAGTTCTTATTCTTGTTCTTATTCTGTATTTGGGGCCTCATTAGCTTTAAAATCACACAGTATCAAAAGAAGAATAGGCAAAACACAAATGAAGCAACTGAAGCAACAAAAAGAAAAGAAATACAAGCTTTTCACAAAAGAAGTGAGCTCTGTTATGACATTTCAAATCTTGAACTACCCTCCTCCTGATTGGTCCATAATCAAAACACGAAGGTCACTAATTGGTTGGGAATGAAAGGATTGTATGCCAGCTGAACTATACTTTCATCCACATGGAGGCGCCGTTACACAAGGAAACAACATCTTAATAAGTGAAACTCCTGCCAACGTGCACCTCACCTGTGCTATCTGTTCACAGGTGAGATACCCCCTGACTCTGTACGGCGTAACCTTGGGTTAAACATTGGAGGGGTTGAGATTTCATCCCATTTAAGAAAGTCTGGGGGTGGAGTTTAAGAAATAAAAGGCATTTAAGTTCCAACTTTACATGAGGTGAAGAGACACACCTGAACAACATGATATGTATCGTAAGCAGTTTAGAGGAACACCATAAAATCATAAACTTTGATAAAAGAACATATTTCTAATGCACACACTCTTGATTCCAGCATTAACCTTCACTGAGTTTATGTCCAGCCTTGTACTACATGTCACAGTGAAACAGTATTTAACTTCTTAATCTTAATTATACTTAATTGTACTTTAAAGCTTTATGAATGAATCAGTTGGCATTATTGTAAGCTGCAAGGGTTCTCAGAAAAACAAAGCAAACTGACCGTAAAACCCCAAAACTGAAGTCCTGACACTGGCTTCCAGTCAGATATAGAATAGACTTTAAAGCACTGCTGCTTTACATTAAGACATTAATATGTACACATCACACACACGTTATCATTTTTACAACGTTTGGAATTACCAAAAACCCAACAAGTTCAACCGAGTCCTGATCCATTCAAACCATCCTCCCTGTTAGCTAACTTACCTCATATTAGCCACATGCTAGCAAAATTCCAAATAGCTAATGTTAGCAAACAGCGAACACAAGTCATTTAGCTATGGGGGGGGGGGATTTTTTGTTGTTATTTGCTTATTGAATTACATAAAACGATCAAAACAATCACACACACACACACACACACACACACACACACTCAGTATTGTTTCTGATCAGCAGAGCTTCATGTTTTCTATGATTAAAATGAACACAGCTCATACAAGTAATACATGTACTGTGATTAAATTAAACATACCTAGTTTATGCACTCATTGTGTAAATAACACAAATTCCCTGAACAATAACTTAATCTGCATTTTTTTTTTTTTTTTTTTTTTTTACAAAATACGCAAAATAATTTATAAACATTGAAAATAAAAGCCAGGTGGAACACTGCAAATATTTCCTGTGTCAGAAAAACTGCCAGAGAGGAAACTCTTCATCCTGGTAGGAGCTGAAGGTGGAAAACTGTAATATTTGAGCTTGGTAATAAGAATACTGCAGTAAAATCCAACAGCACAGCCTGAAGTTGGGTTGGCATCAGCAGTAACTTGACACAGCTGTGATACGGCTGTAGGACAGTGAACAGTAAACAGAGAGGCTGATATCATGAGACATCAAACAACACAAAACGTTGTTTGCTGTGAATCGCTGGTGTTGTGAAGGTGGCTTGATCCCTGCGCGGGAATGGCGGACTCCGCCACAGAAAATCTCTACATAGAGTTCAATGCAAAGTGTAAATGCCGACCAAAAATGACTGAAACAACACAGTACCTTTATCCAAGGTCCTGTTTACTTAAAGCACTTTAAAATTTAAATATTCAACATAATCCAAAGACATGAAGTTGGAAGATAAAAAGAAACCTAAAGGCTCTTTAAGGACAATTATGGGAAAAGGAAGGAGAGAGGGATGGAGAAGGTATGGTCGACAACAAAAGACAGAATCAGCACTCAGAATCACGAACATCCTCAGACGGCCTGTGCTTGCTCTCAGTCTGCGGTGCACTGCTGTTTACCACAGCGTCTGTTGTTATCATGCCAACGGGAGTCACACAATGCAGAGGTTTTCAAATGCAGCACACAGGAGCTGTAGGAGTGAACCTCGCACTGAATGCCAATGCTGCTCGCCCATTTTCAAAACCAGGAGATAAGCATCGGTGTACTCTGACATAGAGATTTTGCATAAATTTGCCTTGTGTAACTCTGGTAGCACTCTTTAAACATACTAACTGAATTTGTCTTGGCTCGCGTTCAGTTTGGGTCCATTCAATGATTGCATAACTCCTCGGCCATCCTGTTAACTCCATTAAACAGTAACGTGTTTTTATCTGCACAGCAGATTTCATGGTTTTTAACAGGCTTTATGGACTTTCGCTCCACATCGACCCAGTGAGTTAGCAGGAGGGTGAAGTCTGTCAGAAGCTCTAAAGCAGACTACTACCATTTGACACCAATCTGTGCTGTGCTCAGCAGTCCAAAATTGGATCACAGTTGTGATGGCGACCTTTGACAACCTCCTGGAAGATGTTGGGAGCTTCGGCCGCTGTCAGAAGCGGATCTTCGCCATGCTCTGTCTGCTGTCGATACCTTTTTCAGGTGTGTACGTCGGCATCGTCTTCCAGGGTTTCACCCCTGATCACTGGTGTCGGGACCCGGTGGTGGTGGAGAGGAGGCAGACGTGTGGATGGAGTCTGGCGGACGGTCGCAGGCTGACGGCGCCGCTGGTCAACAACTCTGGAGTGCTGCAGCACAGCAACTGTGAGCAGTACGAGGTGGACTGGAACGCCACGACGCTCACCTGCGACACACGGGAACTGAACCTGACCAAAGTTCCAGTTACCACATGCAAGGTGAGGCCTCTGATCCAAGTAGATCTGGTTCTGCAGTAGAATTCATTGAAAGCTTTCAGGTGTTCTGATGGTTTGATCTTAATTTTTATTTTCTAGGAGGATTATGAGATTTTGGATACTAAACACATCAATATATCAAAATTTATAGTACTTTCAGCCAGAATGATGAACATAGTCACAGCTTCCTCATCTAATCTAAGGATTAGAAGCAGGTATAGGGATAGTTCAGCAGTCTGGGATGTACTTCACTTTCTGGATGGGAAGATCGATACCCAGCAGGCTTCATCTCCTGGTAGCAGTCTGGTCTTTCTGACTCATTGGTCCTTTATGGGACTGAGGGTTGTGTCAGTTAGGATCTGTGACCCAATCATGACTGATATACCGTCAGTTTAACGGTGCTGTGTATTGATAAATCCATGACAAGTTTTCTCTCATTCCCTTCTGTCAGTTTCATCTTGGATTTACAATATTCTCTAAACTCTATGCTATAAATACTCAGTTCTATATTATATTGTAGCCTATATACTTAAACTCTTGTCTGCAACATGTAGTCACAGATGACTGAGAGGATCATAGAGACACACTGTGTCTGTAGTATTCCAGGAATGTTCTTATAATATTTCTGTGATCGTTCAGTCGTGTCTGTGCTGCTGAAAATACGCCTCCAGATCAAACCACCTCTGGAACTAAATACCTCAGAACAGACTGACTGCAGGTCTAGTTTTGGGGGTTAGCATTAGGGTCAGGGTCATCCCCCCCTTAAAAGACATTGATACCACTCACATGTCTGTACTGTAAATATGAAGCTACAGGCAGCAGTCCATTAGCTTAGCCTAGTTTAGCTTAGCTTAGCTCAAAGACTGGAACCAAAAGAAAGCAGCTAGCTTCTGTCCATTGATAGGAACAATTAACACATTACATCTTGTTTGATTTGTGGGAAAAAAATAAGTTTAAAATCTAAAATTGGCCTTTTTTGTTAGACAGAGCCAGGCTAGCTGTTGCTCCATGTTTCCAGTCTCTGTGCTAAGCTAAGCTAACTGGCTGCTGTATTCCCCAAAATATCAAACTTTTCCTTTAAAGCAGCACATTTGAACGATGGGTTAAAATTTTAAGATTTCTTCATTGGATCATTTTGGATTTATACAAGAAGTTATCAAGTGCCCGTTAAGTTTTTATCATTGATGATGACAAAAAAGGTCCTTTAAAGTTTTTTGATGAGTCCTGTTTTTACTGTCTGTGTTAAATCTAATGATGTGTTTTTGTCTGTAAGGATGGCTGGGAGTATGACTACGAAGGCAGGAAGACCTTAGTTACAGAGGTGAGATATGTTAATAAGATAAGATAAGACTTTATTAATCCCCTGTAGGGGAAATTAGGGTGTTAGAGGCAACAGCAATCGTAGCAGGAATATAAAAGGAGACATAGAAGAGAATAAGAAATACAAAATAGAAAATAAAAAATAAAAAATTAACTATGTAATACATTCTACACCAAAAAGGTGTGTGTGGAACATTTCTCTGTAGTTAAATCAGAGATGAGAATTTTCTGAAACTGCAACCAAAGTGTCTGAGACATGACATCTGGCGTGCACACCTGTAACTGTTGTTCTCTATGGTCTCAGTTTAACCTGGTGTGTTCAGACGCATGGTTGGTGGACACGTACCAGTCCATTCTCAATTTGGGCTTCCTCCTTGGCAGCTTTGCTTTTGGTTACCTTGCTGACAGGTGAGGCCTCAGATCATTTCTGTAACCACTTAGTCTTCTCTGTTGGCCACAATTACACCTTCATGACCTTTAAGATTTACACCTTGTTATCAGAGACTGCGTTCAGTATTCTTAAAAATCAACATGTCCCTAAGTGGTGCTAGCTTACTGACACAGATGAGATGATTGGCTATGTCAATCACACAGTTTTGCTTGACCACATTTCCCATAAACCCCATTGCCTCCTGTCGGCCCTGCTCCTCTTCTTTAACATCAGCATGTAGTGAAGAGGTCTCATGTGTATTGGAATGTGTTTGAGGCCTGCTGTTCTGACCGATGACCGATATGATGGCTCTTCTCTTTCGTGCCGCAGGTTTGGCCGGAGGATCAGTTTCCTGATTTCCAACATACTGAACGCCATTGCAGGGCTTGTGCAGGCTGTGACTCCAAACTACATCTCCATCCTGGTGCTCAGGGCCATCTTAGGCCTTGGAATCAAAGGAGGATGGATGGCTTCATATGTGCTGCGTAATGACGATTTTCCATGTTTACTGAGATTTAATTGACACATAGTGAATACAAAGTAAAAATGGACAATTAAGAATGATACATTATTTCAGGTGAAGCCACCCAGTAGTACATAAAGTAGTTGGAATGATCTCCACCTCTAAATATACCTCAAGTATATTCAAATTAAATGTATTTTGATGCTAGTACTTTAGTACTTTTACTGAGGTTAAGGTCATGAATGCTTCATCCACCCCTGGCAAATATTATGATTTTGCACTCTGAACTTTGGTGCTGAACTTTAACAATACATTAACTAAGTCTCTACATGTGTATAACAGAAAAAAAAAAAACAAAACGAAATAGCAGATAGAAAGGTACGACTGACGTCAGTGTTGCGGTGTGTTACTGTTTGACTTGGTGGAATTCCTGCTAGTCGTGTGTTTGTTCATGCCCTTTCTGCAGAGATCTGTCCTCTCATTGACTGGTTTAAGCTCTTTTTAGCGAAACATGTCCTGTTTCCTGTCTTTCCGTCAGTGACGGAGATCGTTGGAGTGAATCACAGACGGTTGGTGGGCATATTGTTCCAGATGTTCTTCAGTGTCGGCAACCTCATCCTGCCTCTGCTCGCCTACTTCATCACTGACTGGCGCTGGCTGCAGGTCGTCATCTCTGTTCCCTACATCCTCTTCCTGTCCTACTACTGGTGAGAAACTTTAGATTCTTGTTTTCCATTTTCTATCTGTTTCAGATGGAGTTGGAGGCTTGTGGATGGAGGCTTTTGTTTAAGTATTCTGCTGTAACAAAAATCAAGTCATTGCTTTTTCTCAAATATATTACAGTGAACAAGCATGTTGCCATTTGTGAGACCAACATTCTTGGTTTGGTTGGTTGGAGATTCTGGTCTTTCTCCCACTCATAGACACAGATGTACATGTTAGATATATCTTTCAATATCAGAGAATTTTTGGTTATAGTTGTATTTATTATGGATTACTGCTCATTATTGTACAGGTTTCCTGGTTAGACCTGTGTCTCTGAAGCACCAAACGCAGAACCAAATGTCAAAAATCCATTTGTCTGGCACTTTAAGGCACCAGAATGTCCCTGGTTTCACATCCAGTCTAGGACTTTTGCATGTCTGTCCAAACTCACTTCCCGTCATCTCTCTGCTTGTTAAGAAAAGCACAAAATGGTCAAATGTTAATGGCTTTGTTGATGCTGTTTTGCGTCAAACACATCACACTAAGAAAGAGACCGAGCTCAGACCATCATTACAGGTTGTCGTGTTCATGGAACAGTCTCTGAGATGTTTGAAAATTTTTTGCGCCGCAGGTTAATCCCAGAGTCTCCGAGATGGCTCATCTCTCAGAGGAATTCTTCAAAAGCTTTGGAGATCACTGAAGCTATGGCGAAGGAAAACAAGAAGAAACTCTCCAAGAACTTTGAGGTAAATCGATTCAGCGGTTTACTTTGTATCTCAGTTCTCCAACTTAATATCACAACTGTATCATGATTATTGTTTCAGACACTGACAGATGATGAGGGTGACTTTCCCACTGGTTCTTTGATGGACCTGTTCAGAACTCCAAATATGAGAAAGCACACTTTTATCCTCATGTACAACTGGTGAGACTCACCTCAAATCACAGGTTTGTGGGCCAAACAAGGCCCTGAATGTAGGAGATGTTCAGTCTTCTGTTTTCCATCTCTGCAGGTTCACCAGTGCTGTGGTGTATCAGGGCCTCATTATGCAGGTAGGAATAGCAGGAGGAAACATCTACATCGACTTCCTCATCTTCAGCTTGGTGGAGTTCCCTGCTGCCTTCCTCATCCTCTTCACAATTGACCGCATCGGCCGACGCCTTCCCTTCGCCACCGCCAACATTGTAGCTGGAGTCTGCTGCCTGATCACTGCCTTCATTCCTGACAGTGAGAACTTCTTATTCTTATTGTGTCATTTAGGCTTTTACTGGTTTCACTGTATTGCTGGAGCCAGTCTTAAAAAAATAACTGAAAGAGGTTGTTCCTGGGGGTAAAATATGGTTTTTTGAAGTTGATGTAAAATTACAAAAAAACAGCTAGTTCTGCTCACAATGTTAACCATGTGATGACAAAGGTCTGGTACACCTCTTACTGGTACTCTCCAACACTCAAATATGTCGTGCTGGGAGTCTGGTGATCGACCTATTCAGTTGTTTTGGTATGAGGACGTGTTGTGAAGGATAAATGTTGTGCTTCTGCTCAGATGTTCTGAGGAACATCTTCATCTAAACTTTCTGAATATGCTCACAGTTCTGTCTCTGCACCTCAGGTTTGCACTGGTTGAAGACGGTGGTGGCCTGCATTGGTCGGGTGGGGATCACCATGGCCTTTGAGATGGTGGTGTTTGTTAACACGGAACTCTATCCAACCTTTGTCAGGTGAGGTCAGACCGATCTGCTCTGCTTTGATACCTCTAAAATACTCAGTTTCATTGCAGGATTTAAAGGTTAACGGTTAACTGCATACAGGAACCTGGGAGTGTCCGTTTGTTCGACTCTGTGTGATGTTGGAGGCATCGTGTCTCCATACCTGCTGTACAGACTTGCTGCCGTCTGGCTGGAGCTGCCATTCATCATCTTTGGTAGGTATCTGACATGTTACCGATGACGGTTCTGATGATGTTACAGCTGCTGTACACTTCTGACCCAAATATGTTCATTGAAGCTGTTTGGAAAAGGGCAGGCACTTTCAAAAAATACTTGGTGATCAGATGAACCATCTATCACCGTCTATCTCACCGTCTATCAACTTCAACCAATCAGATCAACAAACCACACCATGTCGACAGAAAATGAAACTGAAAGCAGTCTGGGGGAGAGTAAAACATCTTCAGTGCCGTTCTCTGGTCCTCTCTCAACGAAGAACTGTACGCTAGCTCTCGTATAACTGATGCTATAGCAGCATTGATGCTAATCTCTTTAGGAGCCGCTGTTCATAGTCATATGGCCACAAACTCATAACTTGAAGTGTGGCTGGTTGGATTCTTCTGACTCACACAAGGTAAGAAGGTACAGCATCTTAATAAATAGTGATGGGACACTCTTACCTGTCCCAGTGCTGCATGTTGACATAAAACCTCTGTAATATTCACTAGTGAAGTCCTGTGTAGCAC
Organism: Chaetodon auriga; assembly: GCF_051107435.1. NCBI lineage: Eukaryota > Metazoa > Chordata > Actinopteri > Chaetodontiformes > Chaetodontidae > Chaetodon > Chaetodon auriga. The sequence continues at coordinate 1,682,084 of NC_135091.1, read as the reverse complement.
CGTGGTGTCCTTTTTTAATCTGTAACTGCGTCAGTCAGTTCTTAATCTCCACTGTGGTTTTTCGTACAGGAGTGGTCGCGTTCATAGCTGGAGGTTTGGTGTTGTTGCTGCCTGAAACCAAAGGAGTTCCTCTCCCTGACACCATTGACGATATCGAGTTTCCTAACAGGTGAGATACAGTTTGTCCCCTTTGCAGATGCAGAATGGCCCCTTTTGCAGTGTTAGATTGGATCTAGTGTTGGGTAGTCTCATATGTACAGAAACAGTACATCATGTAGGCTGATCAAATGTTTTGTCCGTAAGCTGTTAAATAAATAATGAGATCACATATTAAATAAATGTAGTAAAAAGTGCAGCAGTTCTCAAACTTGCACTGAAGTACATGTACGTATAAATGAATGAAGTTACTTTCCACTGCTGGCAAAATGTTTATTACAGTTGTCATTTAATGAAATATTTGAGGCCATTTTTAAAACTGCAAAGAAATTACATGTCAATTAATTTGTTATATTTGCCAAAAACATTACAAGAGTGAGAAAGAAAACAAAATCTTAATGTTTCACTTACATCACATTTTAAGTCTAAAGTATCTGTATGAATGAAAGCAGTCATTCCTATTTACTCTTATGGAATATGTGTTTTTGTTCCCAGGAAAAAAGAGGACGTCGTGGACAACCAACAAATGAAGACACTTTTAAAATCAGACCTGACAAACAACAGGGAGTCAACTGTGTGACTGTATTTGACTGCATGTGTGTAGATTTTCCTCCCTGTAATACACTGACCTCCACTAAACACAAGGAAGTAGGTTTTTTTTATACATTTTCTATAAAGCAAGGCTTCCCCATGTCCTTTGTTTTATTATTCAACTCTAACAGACAACACAACTTTACATCCCAAACAGCAGGAATATGATCTGCTTCTGATTCTTCACCACAGGGAACAAAACGCTGGACATCAGATGACACCACGCTACAAACACACGTTAATTTCTCTTTAAAAAGCACAATGAATGCTGACTTTCTGCCACTGTCTTGTTAAAGGTAGATGTTTTTTTTAATTGGCTTTGATGGTTTTGTCGATCCAGTCGACAAACTTGGAGACTCGAGCGTAGACGCCAGGTTTCATGGCATTGGCGCATCCCAGACCCCATGATGTCACACCCTGCAGGACATACCTGTTCTGTGAATTACACACCAGAGGACCACCGCTGTCCCCCTGCAGGGAGGAAGAGCACAAAAATACATGAAGCAGAATATATGTTCAAGATGGATGGTTTTCACTTCCACTGCTGCCAAAACGAGGCTGGAAAAGAACACCAGCAGAGCAGGAAGGAAGAGCAGGTTCAGGTACAAGCTAATATTTTATAGAAAAAAAAAACTTTTTAAATTTTGTAGTAGTTAAAAGAACCGATTTAGCATTACACTCCTATTGCCGAACTGGGGATATGGTCTTTTTTATTGCATGCAACTTCCCTTGTCCAAACCTGGTGCCTACATTTCCTACAATGGGAGTGTTATGCTCGTAGTGGCTAACGTAGCCTTGAGCTGCTAGCTCAACCTCAAGCAGAGCAGTCTGGTAAGATCATTTCTTTCATTTTCAAACCGACAAACTCCCCAAAACCTGTCTACAGACTTCCCCTTCAATCCAAAAATATTCATTCATTGTTAATTAATCACTTCAAACTTCATGTATTTCAGCTTTTAGACACATTTAACATTTTTGCACGTGTAGCCGACCTTTTTTGTTTACACTGGCAGTTAATTTAGAGCTCACCACCTGCGCAGTGTCTCGATTTTTTTCCAGGAAAGTTTTCTAAAATATTCTCCAGTTTGTGTATTTTTTAGGGTTTTTCAAACCTGGCAGCTGTCTGTTCCTCCCTCGATGTTTCCAGCACACATCTCGTGGTCTCTGACTCTGCCGTTCAGGTAGGACGGACGATTGCAGATCTTGTTCTCGATCACAGGGAAACCGGTTTCCTTCAGGACGCCTTCTCCTCCCGTACCTGCAACACACCTCCCTGCAGTCATCTACCATCCTCCTCTTCCTCAATTTTGAGGAGATGCTGTATTACAGTTTGGAAATGTTTGGTGGCTTTTTATTCCCACCTTTTCTCTACACATCCAGTGTATTAGCACGTATCAAATATCCTATTATACTAGAACATATTTAACTTCTAAATATCTAATTTAAAGGTACACTCCCTGATTGTGTTCACCATCCAGCTCACTGTATGCTTATTTAAGAAAAGCAACAAATGTGATCAAATATATCAATTTTGACTTAATAACTCCATCAATAAAGGACAATTCATGTTTTTTTTTTTTGTTTTTTTTTTGGCACTTTTGGTGTTTCAGTCTACTACAAAATCAATAAAGACATTGCTGGAAAATGGAGGTCACTGGAGGTTTTTAAATCTTTACCCTCAAACTTTGAGAGTGACTAAAATGTCTTTAATCACTGTACCTTGAGTTTCACCCCATCCAGTAACATAACACTCGGTTCCGCTGGGAACAGTGTAGTCCTTCTCTGGCAGACAGGCTGGCAGGACTTTGTCATTTATTAGTGCGGGACTGAAAACACAAACACACACATAGAACATCGGTTTCAATGGTAAAACTGATTAATAACTTACTCTCTAAAACATCACATGACAAATGGCCCAGATTGTCCTCACACAGCTTATTTTGTTTGAACAAAGGCATCATTTTCAACCAGATCGTGTAGCTAGCATTAGCTTAATTAGTTAGCTAGTTACAGTTGATAAAAAAACATAAACTGAGGTGGATTTAATCTCGATATTCTTAGTCATTTTAAAACAATGGTTGCTTGGTTTCAGACAAATGAAAGCCAGCGTCTAACATGTAACCGCTAACTGGTTTGACAGGTAACTGGTTGGTTTGACGTAAGTTTATTGTATCAATTGTAGCTAGCTAACTAACTAAGCTAACACTAGCTACATGACCTGGTTGAAAATTATGCCTTTGTATAGCTTCTGTTCCCTGTTGACTTGTTAAGCACCTAAAGTCATTTTCATTACTTTAGTAAATGTACTTTACTCTAAATGCTACTTTCCACCACTGAGTAGCAATAAGTGAGTAAAGTAAAGATAACTGAACTCATCAGTATCATTATGATTGCGTGTGCTGGGACTTCAGCGGCAGGCGGTGAGTCCAGTGCTCACCTCTGCAGTTTGAGCAGAGCGATGTCGGCTCCGTTGGGTCCCAGCACCAGTTTCTCCAGGTTCCTCTCTTGTTTCGACGCCTCGTTGGCTCTCTCTGTGTGGATTCCCAGGAGAACCTTGTAGGCAGAAGGCCGTTTGGACCTGCGGGACGCAACACATTTAGAAACAGGCACACCATCCAGTGGTTGTGTTATCACACGATTTGATGTTTACATGCTTTTAACTGACCTCTCCAGGCAGTGAGCAGCCGTGAGGACCCACTGAGCGTCAATCAGAGTTCCTCCACAGAAATGAACACCCGTGCTGGATGACACACAGAAATGTAATTCAGAATAAACAACCTGAGATTATAAAACCCTTTTTTAATATCAGATATAATTTTCAAATTAACAGATAAACCCCTGGAGATGCAGCATCATGATTTCAGGGGAGATACAGAACACAGACATGGCAGACGTAAAAGAAAAATAAATATATTCTGCAAATGGACTCAGATTTTAGTGTTGTTGGGCTCACTTGGTGCGGAGGCTGATTTGCCAGGGCCACGAGTGGGGTTTGGACACGCAGCCTCCCACAATACGACCAAAACAACGCTTGGGTTTGGTGACGGGCGTACCACACTTCAGTCCAGCTGGAAAAAAAAAAAACCAAATTGAACAAATTAGCAGAAATTTATCAAGACTGAAAGTTGACAGCCTCACCAGCAGCCTGTGAGGCTGGTGCTCAGTATGATTAATTCAATTGTTGGATGGACAAAAATGTCTGATACGTCTTGATTAACTGACTGATCATTTAGTCTATAAAGTCTCAGGAAACAGTAACATTTCCGGTCACAGTTTCTCTCAGCCTAAGGTGATGTCCTCAAATTGCTTATTTCCTCTGACCAACAGTCCAAAAGCCAAACAGATTCTATTGACTGTCATCAAAGTTTTACTGTAACAGTTTGTCATTTGTCAGTTTTGACTGCTTGCCAAGCTTCCAGAAGGTGGGTGTTGCTTCATGTGACCATGTCCTCAGTCTTCTCTCCTCAGCGAGAGATACGCATGAGGGACTTAATGAGTTGAGATGGCGATGGACAATGAATGACCCTGTATTTTGGTTTAATTTCTGAACTGAAACCAACCGAGCTCAGTCCGGTGTTTTTAACCTGAGAAGAGGACCAGACTGAGCAGGGCTAGTGTGACCTAACTGAGTACACTGGGTTCAGGTAAGCCACCTGATGCACCACATATTCTCATGTGATGTTGTGTGATATCTCGTATCCAGCTGCCCCACAAGGTAAGGCCTGCATCCTGTTCTTGTTTATGTGCAACCAAGGCGTTTATCATATGTGATGGTCATGCAGAAGCTGGTAAAGCCACATACAAGGAATTTGACTCAAAACATCTCGTCGACTAAACAACAAATTGTTTTACTAGCGCTATCTGTGCAGTGACGGAAAACCAGCAAATGCATGTAAAAAGCTGAAAGCAGTACATTTATAGCATTATTGCTTAAAAAATGACAATGATTAACTGGTTATCAAAATAGTCACTGATTAATTTTCTGTTGGTCAACTAATCAATCTTACGAGTCACTGTTTTAGCTCTATAGTGGATCATAGCATGCTAGCAACTAATATGTTAATGTGCATATTATGTGCATGATAACATGCAGTCAATCAGGGTTGTAAAAATGCTAATTTTTAGGTGTTATTGGGTTATTCGCATGCTATTGTTCAATCCATCTCAAAGGATTTGATTATTTATTTTACAAGTGAACATTTCAGCCTGTTGGTGGCAACAGATAACAAGGACTCATCTTCTGGGACCATGAATGTTTGTATTGAATTTATTGAAAGTGTTTTCAATATTTTGAGATGTTTCACTCTGGACCAAATATCAACAACGGACCGATATCGCTGTTCGTCTGGCCAAGCAGGGAGAGTCGTTAAAAAGTTCAATGATTAACTTTAATGTTCTACAAACAAGCAGTGTTCACATACCACAATCAGGGATCTGACAGTAATCCCATTTTTTGTTCCTGTCAGTTGTGTAACACCACGGCCCGTTCACATCATTGTCAGGGTTTCTGCAGCTCTGATGGTGAAACACAAGGACAGAATCAATGAACCGGAAACAAATCTAATGATTTACCAGATTTTAACTTTAATGTGTTTGTTAAATCCAGAGTGAAATGCCATCAGTCCATCGTGGTTTATGGTGCTACACACTCACATTGCCCTCCAGGCCCTTGGTGGGGTGACTTTGTGGGGTGAAGCTGTTGTGTTGGTGAGGACTCTGAGAACTCCAGGCCTGGCAGGTCACCCCCAGAATGGTGATGGAGGTTGGACCCCGGTATGACTCCCCATTTCCAACCTTACAGTCTGACAGAGCAACAGAGAGAAACTAACAGGTGAATACAGAATAAAAGAAACTGACAAACACACATTTAGAAAGTTGAACACTGTACCTTTCTGTGGTGGGGTCTGGGTGGCGGTGGTGGGGGGCTGGGGTTTAGCAGGGACGGGGGGTGCGGTTCCTGAAGGATTGGTGGGGCATTTCTCCAAATTGCAGTACTCCCAGCGAACTCTGGGGTCCGTGGTGTAACACCAGGGAGCTCGGTCTCCATCAGGGTTCCTGCACAGATTCCTCCTGAGGTCCCTGTTGAAACAGAAAACCCAGAACTTCAGGACAGCAGGTACTAATATCACACAAGATTCTCTATTTTACTCCTGGAATTAAACCAAGAAAGGAACTAATGTTCAATACAATATTTCATATACCACTAGGGGGCAGCTGTGTTGCCGGTGTTTTGTGAAGCCAGACGTGACCATATTTGGACCTGAGGGTGGAGCTGGGTCGGACATGCATTGCTAAGCCTATATTGCGATTGGATCACACAGAGGACCCGAGGACACACCGTGGTAGCAACTTGTTAACCACAAGGTACCCTTTTATTTCACTCTAAATGGAGCCATCATTTAGCTGTGTTGAAGGAGACTGTAAACTAGTGATTGAGACCATAAACTCATCAGAAATGGTTCACTGACGTAATAAATAAAGTGAAAAGTCGGTTCATATTCTCATAAGCTTCCATACATACAGATGTCTTTTTGCAACCAGTAGAGTCGCCCCCTGCTGGTCATTACAAAGAATGCAGGTTAAACCACTTCCATGTTTGCTTCTATAGGACTTAAAAGACTAAGTCTGGCCATATTCTGTACTGTTATTATTAATATTGTAAAGCTACAGACAGACTGCTGAAGCCCATTGGTTCCTACAGAAGGTGCAAATCTTTTAAAACTAAGTAATTACCTAAAACAAATGGACGATGATGTTTTTAGCAAAAAGAGGACGATCACTGGATCTTTTTTAATGTGATTTGCTGATGGTAATTAAAATACAGAATATAACCTGGTTTATCCTGGATTTGTATCCTAGATGAACAAATGAGGATCATTATTTGCCATCAAAATGTCCCATCAGTGTTCATTAAATAATTGTAATAAAGGGTCAAATCTGCAGTTTTCAATGTGAAATGTATTAGTGGACATGATGATGATGCTCACGCGTTGGGGAATGCCTGTGGAGTCTTCCCATGGCTGTGAGGAGTCATGGAGCTCCAGCTTTGACATCTCTTCCCACTGATCGTCTCTGATGTTATGCCACGGTAACTTGTCCCGTCTCCCTCGTAACAGTCTTCCTCCTCGGGGGGGATCACTGGCTCACCTGCAGCAAGAGACAAGAAATCAGGCTGATTCATTGACGCGTAGATTTAGAGTCAGATTTTTCATGCAAGAGGGTTTAACCTCTGTGGGGTCGTTATTCAGGAACACTAATGACTCAAGTACTATCAATGACCTTGAAAACAACTTGAAGTTCCATCACCGCTGACATTAACACTACTGTAACTGTGTCATTCATCTAATCATCAATCACTAGTCATTGCGTCTCCTTGTCCTCTATCCTTCCTTTGCAAATTTGCTCTTTCTTCAAAGTACATGAACATATTACAGGACACTAATGAGCAGATGTATAGATCAGATTAATTCACAACTGTGATGAATGAATTCATTTTCTGAATGAGGTGCATCTGTTTTTAAAGCTGTTTTTCTTCATCATCATCATCATAATCGGTTACTGACATACCTGGTCCTGCTCCGTCGCCGCAGCTCGGCACTCTGCAGTACTCCCAGCGGGTGTCAGGGTCAGTGGTGTAACACCAGGGCATCCTCTCATTGTCGGGGTTGCGACAGTAGTTGTTATCTAGGCCTCTGGCAATCAGCAGATAGCAAAAATGGTGTTTATCACAATAACTGCAGCGTGCTCTGGAGTGTGCTTCTGCTTCTCTGTAAGAGCTCAATTTTCATTTGTACCTTTGTGGTAATTAGTTGTTTTCATAACCTTCCTAATCAGATCTTGTCAGTGGTGTATAGTCCAAGTTACAGTTAACGATAGTCTTGGAAACAATGTAGCTATCGATTAAATACCAAGTCCTCGTAAATTTAGCATTCGTCTTGTTGATGAAGCAACAATTATTTGAATGGAATTTGGGCAATCCACCAGCTAGATCCTCTCATAGAGGAACATTTACGGAGTGACAGTGATAGTGGCAACAACAGACTAACCAACTACAAAAGCTGATATTTTATTGTAAAGTTGTTCTGCTTATTCTATTAGATGTAACTCTTTGTGATTCGTAAACAATGCTAAGTGGTGTCATGTTATACATTGACCAATAAGGCAGAGACACCTTTTAAAGTGAGAGGTTTTTGAATGGAATTTGGCTTGTTCTGTTCGATGGGGAGCTGGCTATTCCAACACCTCTGCTTTTGGTCTCCACTAACTCCTGAGAAATACATCTCTCTTTGGCAGCTATATGCTGCACTTCTTCAACCAGACGCTAAGTTTGTCCTGTCTGCTGTTTGGTGCTAAGCAGTTAGCATACAACAGAAAATGGATCTGAGAAAAACGTTGAGAATGACAGAGACCGTAAATGTAACGTACATGTGAAATAATTAAGTCCTTCTTTTCTGAAAAACACAATTTTTAAGTCACAGTAGCTCTTACTTGCAGGGATAGTTGTCCGGCGTGCGGTTGTGCTTTTGTGGCGTCTGAGCCGACCAGCTCTGGCACGTTTTGCCAGACTCCGTCACAGCTATTGTACCGCGGTACAGTGCACCTTCGCCGGTGGCACAGGTCACCTCTGGGACGATGGTGGGAGGCGCGGACGCTGAGCACGGAAGATGAGATGGATTGATTGTTGAACTTACAGTAAAAACTAATCAAGTAGCAGCAACGTTTGAAATATTGTCAAATTTGTCAATTTGTGTGCTTTTTCATGTTTTTTAAATACAGTATTTTCTTTGGTCCCTCAGGTCAATTTGCCACTTCAATGGTCCTGCTGCAGTAAGGGGTTAAACATCTTGCTCAAGGGAACATCAACACGTTCGAGCAAATGTGGGACTGAACTCACCTGAACTCGACTCGTTAACGGGTGAGTGAACATGTTTTCTACAGTTCATAAAAGCTGCAGTAATATGTGTTGTAATGCATTTAGTAAAATTTCCCCACACCTCTGCACCTGTCCTCTCAGCGATAGAAGCTCGGGCAGGTACAAGGTGTTCCAATGATGAAACGGGACAGAAAACTTACTGCAGCGGGGTATAGAGCAGAAGTCCCATCGTTTTGATGGGCTGGTGGTGAAGCACCAGGGTCGGGGGTCCCCATCTGGGTTTCTGCAGTAGTTCTCCTCCAGATACTTCTCTGGAAGACTAGAGAAAGAATAAATGAATCATTCGGCAAAAAACCAAAATGTGCTTTATTTATTCAATTCTGCTCTGCGCTTGATTGATGGATTGATGTGCTGCTCTGTGGTTGATTGATGGATTGATGTGCTGCTCTGTGGCTGATTGATGGATTGATGTGCTGCTCTGCGCTTGATTGATGGATTGATGTGCTGCTCTGCCCTTGATTGATGGATTGATGTGCTGCTCTGTGGTTGATTGATGGATTGATGTGCTGCTCTGTGGTTGATTGATGGATTGATGTGCTGCTCTGTGGCTGATTGATGGATTGACATGCTGCTCTGTGCTTGATTGATGGATTGATGTGCTGCTCTGTGGTTGATTGATGGATTGACGTGCTGCTCTTGAGTCTTACGCGCTGGGGTTGTAGCCATGGTTGTGAGGTTTCTGGGAGTCCCAGCGTTGGCAGGTGAAGCCGTTTTCTGTGGTGGAGATTTTCCCTCTGTAGTCCTCACCACTGCAGTATATGCACTCCTCTGCAGAGGAACAAGCACAGACACCTCACACTACCTGCTGCATTGGTCTGCCTTTCCATTCACTTCATGAGTACAGTTGTTGTTGTTGGTTTTTCTACATTAGGTACAACTGAGGCTCAAAGGGACTCAGAGAATCTTGCTGATGGGAATGTCGTTAATTTTGGAGGTATTTGGTCATAAAGTATGAAATTAAAATTATGACCTACTGGTCTTTCAGAGAAAAGTGTTCAATTCAATACAAACAATTTTTATTTTTCTGTTGTAGAAACTTTTAAGGACACCATATGATGCCTGCAGTAATTAATAATTTGAACACTCAAATTAGATGGTGGACCGTGAAACAGCTTTCAATCAGGAGGATGGGGGGGTGATTTATGACAAGTCAGTGGTTTAAGTTTGTGCCTTGGCATCACTGATACACACAAAAATCAGTCAGTTTTTACCTGTGCAGCTCGGGACGTTGCAGTGTTCCCAGCGGGTGTTGGGGTCGGTGGTGTAACACCAGGGTCCCCCGCCATCTTCATCAGGGTTTCTGCAGAAGTTAGACTCCAGGTCTGCTCGGGGGTGGCTCTGCGGTGTGATGCTGCAGCAGATGCAGTGAGATCAGTTTCATGAGAAGGTGTAATAGGACGTGGTGTGATATGTGCATTGACATTGTTTTAGGTGAATACACACTTGGGCCTGTGTGGGTATTTTGCGTCCCATCTCTGACATATCTTTCCGGACTTTGATTTGGTCTTTGTTCCTCTGTAATCTGTTCCTATTCCATTGACACACTCCAGGAGGTATTCTAGACGAGACAAAAAAGCACAACACACACCAATGGACACTATCAGCACGTTTGATCATTCAGTAACATCAGCTGCTGTTTAGAGGGAATTCTTGTTGACACGTTCACTGTATAATGTGCTGCAGAGCACAGTGATAGAATTAATCTCTGAGTGAATCATTGATCTGATCCCACTCAAGTCATGTTTCATCCACAAAATCTGAGTCACAGTAGAGTTGAACGTGCGTCACCCCCTCGCTGTGTTTGCAGACGCAGTCCAAACATCACTGACCATGCAACACGGGCCAAACATTAACCACAATGTAATGGAGGCTAAAAAATATCATGCAAACTCTAAAGTGGAGCAGTAGGAACACTCTTCAGACCTCTGAGCATTCATAGGAGACAAAGAAAGGACACCACACATCTGGAACAGAACAAAAGGACTTGCCGTTTTTCTGATATAAAGCTGTGCTGCTTCTGCGCAGGATGGTTTCTGTTTTAGAGTTTGCTGCTGCTGTCCAACACTCTTGGTCCTTTTCGTTATATATGAAAGACCTGTGAAGACAGAGCAAACGTCAGGTTGGGACGCCGAGCCTTAAATGCATAAGTTGTATTTCAAAATTGTGAACTTACTTGCAGGTGAAACTTGTTTCAGTGTCACATTTGGTGGCGCACTCAGCCACAGTGTTCACTGAGTACTGTCTTTTGTTCAACGAGAGGATCCACGCTCCTTCAGTTTTGGAGTAGCCGTCCACCTCAGTACCACCAACTGAAACCAGAGAGAAACATTACATTAATTAATTGTCATTCAGTACATTTATTATCATTCAGCACATGAAGGAATGGCTGTCATCCAAATCAGGTTTCAGGCATGTTGAAATCAGCATGTTTTGAAATGATTAAAATGAACAAAATCCAGGATCTGACGTGAAATTTTAATTATATAAATAAATATTAAAGTAAAATATTAAGTAATAGAAGTAATCCAGCAGAGTGTCAAATGTTAATCAAGTAAAATAACAAGAACTAACTAACTAAAAGAATCTAATTTTAAAATAAGATAAAAGGTTAAAGAAAGAAGAAACCACTGGACACACACACACATCGTACACACACATAAACAAACATCTGTTTACAGCACCAAATGGAAGAGATAATAAAACGTTAATGTTGATTTTCCTCATTAGTGATTTAATCTGACCTAATTAGCTTGAATTAGCAGCAATTTAAAGACTGAATTATTAATAACAGTCGATGGCATTAATAGGCTGTTTCCCCTGTAAGTTCTGATTAACATAATTAAATATTTTATAGGCTTCAGATTCAGAAATCGATGAATGTTCTGGGATTGGAAACAAATGTTTTGATTATTTTATAAGCATTAGCTTTTCTAATGAAAAAATGTGATGTTTGTAACAATCTACATGACTGGGAATTGAGCAACAGTGCGACGATGTGTCACTGTTTGTGACGCTGTGTGGAGAAACCAGTGTTGACTAATTTGACTGAAATGACAAACATTGTGAGAGAGACCTTGAACTGTTTACAGGTGAGTAACACACATCAAACACACAAGACGGTAAGAAAACACTAAAACACAGGATGTAGTTTCAACGTCATTTAACTTTGTAGCTAAGCTAAGCTAATCACTTCCTAGCTTTAGCTTCAGACATTAGAGTGGTATCATTCTTCTGATATAACTCTCGGTCGACTGCGTATCTTCCAAAACATCTAACTATTGCCTCAAGACTCGATACCATGCCCCAAGAATCTCTCTAGACATTTAAAGATGGTTCAGTTGGACCCACAGAACAACTGTCGGACGTGCCTTCATTAAGGTTTTGCCATCTGGAACAGACGTTAATAATCTGCATTACAATTATTGTAGAGTCAAATAAAGGCATGTACACAAAAAGAACGGGACCTAAGATTGAACCCTGTGGTGCACCGTAGGTGATATTTGAGTATTAGAGGCAGGTTTCAACTTGTCAATGGCAGCGGAGTCAAACACGCATGTGGCCGACTACATTGGAGATGTTGAGCGAGTCAAAAGTCATACAATGACCCAATTAAAGTCCATACTGTCAAGAACTTAGTGTGACTGATGAGAAACCAACAGAACAAAACGTGTTTCACAAGAATCAGATGAACTGTGGGTTTGGACAGAAATGTTCTTTTGTGTCGCTGGATAGATCATTTTCAGCCTGTCTCTGTCCGACTCTGCTTCCCATTGATTGGGGCGTCTCTAAATTATATAAACTAGATGCAAAGTGAACAAAATCAGATTTAAGTGCATCCAGATTTGCCTCTCGATGCATCCTGACTTGACTCAATGATGAAACAGCCTTGACAAAACCTCTCAAACCAACTTGAACAGGGTTGTAGTCTCAGTGAAGTCAAGTATTGCCGGTCTTTTTGTATTCTATAGCAGTTACAAAGCTGTAGGACGGTTCATAAGTATCATTAAAGATTAAAGACGTCACATCTTACCGGTGCAGAGCAGGGCTCCCAGAAGGAAAGCTAGCTTGTTCAGGTCCATGGTGAGGCCCTTATCCTAGCAGCTCATTGTCGACTAACCTACCGAGGTATCTCCTGGTATATAATTCGGCTCCTTTTAGCATGTCGGGCAGACAAACAGGACATCATTAGTCAATCATTGGCCCGACAAGGACGGCAAAAGAGCTACAGGTCAAAAACCTTGTTTAAGGGAGATTTTGGAATATGTTGCATTGCAGCATCACAGAGTTTCATCCTCTCCATTCTGTGTTGAATATGGTAAAATAATAATGTGATGCTTGATTCTTACCTTGGTCCAGTTATGAAACACCACCAGTTGGAGAGCAGGGGGAGAACTGGGAGGCTGCTGGTCTCTGCTGGGATGCCCCCTCTTCAGCTACTCTGTTGCTTTTCTGCCGCTATGACAGATTTAGGAAACTGCTCCTGAGCTTTGACCTCTTTTGATATCATGTGACCTTTTGTTTCTTATCAACATGCCAATTCTTTCTCCTCATCCCTTCACTGGAATTTACATCCACCCTTAGCATGTTTGTATGTCCCGAGTGGCGTTATAATTGACATTATAGGTAAATGGTTACAGGTAGGGGTTGTCTTTAATGGTCATGCGTGTGTGTGTGTGTGTGTGTGTGTGTGTGTGTGTGTGTGTGTTATAATGTAGTACAGACCTGATTCTCATTCTACTGTTGAATACTATGTGATCTAGATTAAAAGAGATCAATATATGTAGTTAATCTTCAGCTAAAAGGGACCAATGTCCTCAACTGCAAACATGTGATTACAAAACAAGCTACTTTAGACTCGTCAGTGGACGGTTGGACAGAGGAACTGCTGCTGCTCGACTTTCTAAACAACGCTTTCAGTCCAAATAACTTCAGGCCCTGATGGCAAAAGTCTGGTTAGCTGTCAGTTAGAAAATATGACCTCTGCAGTCAAAGGTATCACACCATGACTATTATTATTATATACATATAATAGTATATATCATTGTACTATTCTATATTTATTTGCACCTCCAGTACACATGTTTTTTCATAGTTTTTGGCATAACAGTGGAAGCATCTCTTCTTCTCTCTTTTGCTGCTACAGGCTCCACTATGTTCACCAGCTTGTTGCTAACTGTGTGCACTGTGTCTTGGCAGGTAGTGTGGACTTGATTTTTAGAGGTTTTCATCGAAAGCAGCTGCCTGCTGCAGCTGAAAAATGACGATGAGAACAAGCAAAAACAGTAAAGATGCTGGTTGAAATATCGCGGCAGAGCTTGGTGCTAATTCACCTCAGTTCAGTGTCATTATAAAAACATTGCTGTAAACATCATAAAAATAGGATTAATTAAATAAATAATAGTCAAATAATAATCAATTGCAGCACACCTTCCTTCTTTTCTCATTTTTTCTTATTCTACTTTTATTTTTACCATCTGTAAATGCTTCCTTTCTATAGGGAATCTATGAGCCTCATTCACAAACTGATCTGCACACCAATACACGCCCTCTCGTCTGCCTGAGTATTTATAATTTGTAAAGCTTGTCTCACTCAGCATCAGCTGTTGTATTTTGTCTCACTTCAATTAAAAAGTAGTATTATAAAACCCAGACAGTGCTCCTGTACTGGTTTCCTTTATAACAGTCCATGTAATACATGATGATGGCCTGCAGAGGGTGCTATTGATCACCAACCTTGAGGAGCTGCATGTTTAAAAAACATTCAATCACCTCTCCAACTTCACCTTAGCAAACAATGAGAGAGAGGTGGATAATACTGACAAAAGACACGTCAGTGTTGGTGCATGTGAAAAGAAAGTGAGGACAAATGGATGAACCGTGAAGTCGATAACAGTGTCAAGGATGGAAAGTATAATGGAGCTATTGATGACGGTATCCATGATCACAATAAACGTTTGAGCGTCGGTGGATGATTTGTGTTCAATAGAGCACAGTGATGAATGGCTATCATCCAGCATGATATGATTGGAGTAATTCTGATGAGTCAGATGGTTCAAGGGATGCAGGAGCACCTCTACAATTTTCAGTCTTATTGTTACGACAGCTGACCAAATGATGGATGATAGAGACAGAAAAATGTATGCATGATAGAGCCTTGGCCTCTTTTATTGAAAACATGTTAAAAGCATTTACATTTGAGTCCTTGGCAGATAAAATGACAAAACTTAAACGAAGGAATGTACTTTAACAGTAAACTCCTTCATGAACTTTGAGTCTTGCTGTAAGTGTGGAAGTAAATCTGATATTGAATACGCTGTAAACTGAAGCATCAAACATGATCTGTGGTGTGACCCTACTTTGAAGTTGAAAGGTCATCTAACTACTCCTCCTCTTGCTAACTCAAGCAAATCCAGCTAAAGCTAAGGTGTCACAGTAACACAGTAACCTTAACCTGTCGACAGGTCCACAGAACTAACTGGCATATTGAGATCCAATCACACTGTGGGCACAATGGAGAACACCAGGTCTACACGCAAAGCCCCATAGATTATTATCCAGATACAGTATCCAGACACATGTCACATGTTCCAGGTGTAAATAAGGCGTCATGGTCTCCAGAGAATGAGTCTTAGTGACTTCACCTGACTTTTCCTCCAGCCCCACCACGAGAGTCCCATTTTGTTTTTAGTGACATGTTGACAAATGTTGGATTTTTTTTTAATGCAGGTCAAAATTGTAATTTGTGCAGTACTTTGGTTCATGACCAAAAACCTGCGAAACTAATGATCTTCTCATTGTGCTGATCAGCAAATGTTAGCATGACTTGCCAGCATGTTGGCATTGTCTGCTCTGGGCTACCGTAGAAACATGGTCCCTCTGAGGATATAAAGAGCTCACTCAAGGTAATGACAACAATTCTTATTATACATGAATGAAAACATGCTTCTGAACATCTGTTTCACAGTCGCATCTTTTGTCACAATGATCACGAAACAGTAGAAATAAAAAGTAAAATTTGAGCCCGGTTCAACTTTTTGTCGGGCGATCCTGCATTGAGCGGCTCCGTTTACATGAATGAATCTGCACCAGGTCTGACAGCTTTAGCACTACAGGACTAAACCGTCACAGGTGAATCTCAGCACATCCTACAGCACATTTGTCGAAGGCTCTCTAGAACATAGTTTATGTTCTGAACTGACTGGATGTCACCGTAAAAATCCTGAATGACATGATTGGCTGCTGTGTCCCCTGAGCAAAAAGAGACCAAACCAGAGATTCTTCAGATTGACTGAAACAGAACAGCCAAACGATTTTTCCAGAACTTGCCCATGGTCGACAGCGACACTGTACAAAGCAAAGCTGATTTGCTGCACAGCATCCATGTTGAATCCACTCACGTTGGCCATCAAAAAGTCTGCAGATAAACGCAGAATAGCCTGTAGATTTTCTCATTTTTTCCACAAAGCTCCCACTTTCAGTAATAATAACACATCTTATTGTTTCACCGAGTGGCTAAGTGTATTGGTTTTGTTCTATGTTCCTGCAAGTTGAAGGTCAGCTTGCTCCGTAAAGTGGGACCACAACAATACTTCAGGCAGAGACGGCGAGCGAGAGGTGTTCTGCTCTGTGGTGTCCAAGGTTCGCCGCTCAATCAATATCCTCTGTCAGACCTCAATTTAGAGGACGTCCCTCTCTCCTTAAAAAGGGAAGAATGGCTTCTTTCTGCTGCTGCATCACTCAGGGTTTCATGTCATTTTTCTTTGTGTGACCAAAAAATCAAAACAAATCGTGTTTTTCTAAAGCCGTGTGCTCGGTGCATTACAGCTGGATGTGTTTCATTCTGAAACTCTTTTGCCTTCTGTGTCCGTTGGTTCTTTGTGGTCTTTGTGTGATTTTGTTGCCATTTTGGCCAAATTTCCCTTGAAAAACACATTTCAATTTTTGGAGACTGTCCTTTTTGAAGAAAGGTCAAACAAAAACTCAACATGCACTCAATGTAGTATTACTTGTAGTAACACGGACTGCAGACTGACAAGATTAACTGGTGACCACATATGAATACTGCACTATTCGTTAGAGGATTGGAGAGTATTTTCAAACCCTGGACTTTTTTCCTCTCTTCTGTCTTGCACATTGGCACAGATGGAAAAAGCAGTAAAACATAAGAAGATTACATGAGACTGATGCCTCAATACCTTGATAGTTCTAAAAGAACTGCAAATTATAATAAATATAACAAGAAGTTGTCTTCAGTTTAAGGCTGCCAGATGATCAAATGCGGGAAATCGTAGTAACGGGCTGTTGGAAAGATGGCATGGCACCGTGACCAGTGTGTACGAATGTTATACGTATGTTAGCATAGCCCTAAAGACAATCATGGGTAACAACACATTGTAGTACCTTCATGAAACTACCTGTATAATGAGCAGGGAGGTCTGAGATCTGATGCCACACATCACCATATATACAATTATTAACCCAGAAACAGATGTTTGAAGAGCTCAGGTGTGGCTGCTTCATCGTATGAGTGATGCTGCTGAAAATACACCTTTCACCATCTTCTCATGCAACTGACATTTTCTAAAGAGAGACACAGGAAAGAGCCTGATATGTCCTGCACCAGGTGAACTACCAGGTGGATCTACATATGCAGGGTTTAGTTCTGAAAAAAGTTTTTGGAGATGAAAGTGCATTTCTTCCACTCCACAGGAGCCTGGTGGGGAGCTTCACCCTGCTGGCAAACACTCAACATGCCGATGTTTGCACTGAACTGACGGAGACATAACCAGCATCCATCTTTGTATCTTATTCTCAGTAACATACCAACCAATACAAGGCAAATTTAATAATTATGCAACATTCAGAAGTTATTGTCACCTCACTGTTTGACAGTGCAAGTAACTGGATTCAGGCTTCGTATGGACACATAACTATTTGTTTAAGTTTCAAATGGCTGCATGTTTGTGTGCTGGTTTTAAGATGAAATATCATCTGAAATATAGGCGACTGGCATCTCACCTGCAGTGTGCCGAGGCCTGCGTTCACAAAGCAGCTGTTCGGTGAAGAGCCCTCAGGCAGCTGATGTGAGCACTTCTTCTCTAAAGGACAAAGAATTTTTAGTTAAAAGGAATTTCCTCTTATTGTGCTTTGTAGATTAGAGACACATTCCTTGACACATGCGTGCTTCACAAGCATCACAGGAAAATACTTGTTTCTGATATGAATGTAAATGCATTTATAGAAATATCTATTCGAGTCATAAAAACAATTCAAAAGCAGCGTCTGTACTCATTTCGCAGTGGTTTTTCAACGCAGCAAAGAAGTAATTACGGCAAGAGAAAAGTGAAATTAAACATTTTAATTTAGTGAAAGTCTTAGTCTTTTCATTACTGCAGTATACTGTGATTAAAAAATAAGGCCATTTAGTACATTTATCTTTCATGATATCCTTATTTGCACTGAATTCCTTGATTTTGGTGTAAAATTATGCAGGAAGCAGCAGATCCTTGATGCTGGGATTTCATTGGCTATCCAAAGCGCCACTCTTACGGGCCAAAGGTGGGCCATCAGAGCGTCAAGCCTTAAAAAAATGGATAATATTTGCAATTCTTATTTAATCAAATCAGTTTTTGATGCAATTGTTGATCAGCATTCAAGTGCATTTATATTCAGTACTTACCTGTCTGTGTAGTCATCGTCATTCCAGTGATTTAAATTGCTTGCAGGATTCACATGAGACAAATGAATTTGACTTCCTTGACGTCAGCCTCATAGTTTACTGTTACTGTATTAAGTTACTGAATCACAGACTCAAGGAGATATCCCACAGAATGTAAACTGGCTGAGAGATCTCAGCTCAGTGCAAGTTAAGAAATCACCAGCAAGGAATAAATATTTAGACAAAGCACTGCGAACAAGTGAAACACAAGCATCAGAGGAGACCAAGTCCTTCAGCGGCATCTTGTGGTGACGGTCATCAAAGCGGCGTCACCAGTAATTGAATACTTACAGGATAATTACTGGATGAGTGCAGGAGGCTTCACTTTCCAAAGCTTGGCTGTCAACAGTGCAGGTAAATTCACCAGATATCACAAATAACCACAAATATGTGATGTTTTAAGCATCACGTTGTCACAGTGAGAAAACTTAGAACATGCAGATCATTGTTTCATAAAGGCCTCGCAGGCCTCTGATTCAGAATGAATCTCGAGCTGCTCGCAGATTTCCAGCTGGAGTATTTGCAGCTCTTTTCTAAATGCTGCACACGTGCCGTCAGGCGTTCTGTCTATTTGCACGTCCTCTTAAGTTGCAGTGTGTTGAGCTCTCTCAGCCACCGTACGCATAATCAATTGAAGCTTTTCTTCTGACCAACCACCCGATCAAGCCCCAGAAACATGTCATGGTCATTTTGTATTATGGACATGAAAAACCTCATATGCGGCTCCTCCAGAGTGTCAGCTCTTTGTGCGTTTTCAATTACAGCCTCATTGGACAGAAGGTCCCGGCAAATGGATGCAGAATGATGGCGTATCAGAGCCGTCTGTGGTAAACTGTGCGACACTTTCTTTTAAACATTGTTCCTAAAATTGATTGCATTTTTCCTTTGATTAAAGCATTGCTTAAGTGACTTGCCCTTGACTGGACCATTGTACAGCGCTGAGGTTTTGAAGGATGTGTGATTAAACACACGGCTCTAAAACTAGACACGCCGCAGGTATTTTCTGCTCTGTGCACGCACAGATTTCACAACTGCGGACGTGAAACTGTGCTTTCGAGGCTCCGCTTCCCACATCTGCTTAATGTCTTCACTGCTCTGACTGCTGGATAAAAAGTATAAAAAGAATAAATGAATGAAAACACTGAGCAGGTCAGCATCATTGTGTGAAATTTACCTTCATTATCATCGAATAAGAGAGGCACCACTTTGTCCTTTTGACTGAAAATGAAGTGTTTGTTAAGAAATCTCTTCAGAGCTTTTCAGGTTTGATCATCACGCCTGATAATAATAATAACTGAAAATTATTTCAGTTATTTGTTGAATGCACGTAGTCAGTGCTTGTGACATTTAAATCTGTCTGCATGATTATGGTGAGATTGGTTGTTTTTTTCATTTCATTCTCACACAAAAAGTCTGTTTGACTCAGAAAAAGTCAGGTTTCCACGCGAGTTGGACTTTTTTTTTTTTTTAAATATAAGTTCTGTGACAAGACATTATGATATATATTTTAAAAAGTCAGATTTATGTATATTTCATAATGCTGGAGGACGTTAGTGACAATGAGACAACTGATGCAGAACATTACCATCAAAGGACTCAAGAGGTCGCCAAAGTCATTGAGCTTTAAAATCATTAATCATTAATTGGAAACTGATTATTTCTCTAAAATGTGACAAAGTAACAAAATATCATGAGGTGACTTTTTATTTGTGTGCCCTTAATGTTTGTTTATTTTTTGGAATCTGTCATATAGAAAAATCTTTAAAAATGTTTCACAAAACACAGTAACCTCGGTCAGTTTTCTGGACTGTTTCCAGTGTTGAATACAAACTGACATGCAGTATTCTTGTGTTCACTCTGCAGCCTCACCGTCTCCTCGTTGCTTCATATCTTCTGTTGTTTCTTCACAAACACAATGCATCTCCATATAGACGAGCACGTTCACAGTGCTGCACAAATATGCACACATGCACACACAGAGTCCAATGTACAGAGTCCAGCTGTCTCCGTCTCTGCCATTACTGTAAGAGAATACCCCCGGCCGGCGCTCTAACCCACTCCATCAATCTCTCTGTGTTTGACAGAAACTATGCCCACCTGTTCTCCCACAGTCCTCACGCAGAGACTCAGAGGCTGAAGCTCAACGTGCGACTTCAGGATTCAGGTTTGGGTTGATGGAGACGTGTTAGGAGCCATGTGACCGCAGCACACTGACCACATGCTGTCATAATGTCTTCAACGTTCGAGCATCGACTGTGATTCTCTGTAGACTTAAACACAGTAGTGCAGTGCTGCTACTCTGCGTGGGTATTTCCAGCTTCTGAGGAAAAACTCATGTGACAGCTGCAGTTACAACTTGCTTCAGTAAGATTGTAATTAAGATAATCAACATTTTTCATTTAATAAGTGATTAACATTGCTGTCATCAGGTACAAGTCATTCCTCTACAAAAGTCAACTTTTTATGGGACATGAAAAACAGTCCTGCACTGCAGATGAGCATGTGACTGTACAACTTTAAGAAGCCATTTTACCATTTTCTGATAATTGAGGTCAGTTTACTACTAACACCAGTTAGAAAACATATAAAAACATTAACATTTAATAAAGGATTTTAAGTAAACATTCTGCGTTAGCTGATATTTTGGCCACTTGGGGCAGCAGAAACAAGCTGTCCAAGTAACGCTGATTTAAATTAGTTAATTATAGAAAACATAAAAAGTGAAACGCAGATTGATTGCGCTCTATGACCCCCATACATCACTGAACATACAGCCGTCCACAGTGTCTTCGTAAAGCAGATGACAAAACCCTGCTTGGCTCATTAAATGGAAAATTTACATTGAAAAAACTCCCACATGGACCTGCTGACAGGACAACCGCTCTGTGAAAGTTCTGCAGGAAGGAATCTTCATACCAGAATATCATCTATATCAGTATTTAGAGTCATTCAAGATGAAATATAACCTCAACACAAAGTAAACTCAGAGGTCAGACCTCGCACAACCCCTGACGCTACGAGAGCAACCGCCTCGTCAAGCCACACTCACACACAAATTATATGATGTAAACTATATTCGTATAGTTTATACATATTATCACCCTGTAAAATTGATGTTAGCAAACACTTAATACATGAAGTAACAGTAGTATTCATTCATTCATTCATTCAGAGTTATAGATTTAACACCTGACGAATGGTAGAAGGCGGATGAGAGCCCGGAGACTCAACCAAAATAATAAGTCATCGGCCATAAGAACAAAACAGTTAAAAGACACCAAAAAGCTCCACAGAGCTGAAGTGGTGATGAATCTGTGAGCGACCCATTTCACAATACAAGCAGTCATTTCATCCATGGACGTAAAGATGTGGATTAACGCAGCCTTAAAGACGTTTTTAGAGAGTTAACGTGCTTCAGCAAAGCTCCTCTTTCACTACTTTCACTTACAGTAACTGGAAAACGTCTGATGCTCTTCAGAGGAACCCGATAAGACAGATACAGTATTTTGATTTTTCACTCAGCATCAGTATTCTTGAACTCGTGTCCAGTTTCCTTAAACCTGCTGCACCTCAAGTGTTCCAGTGTTTTGTGACAGAAGGTAACAGGTTACGTTGCTCAGTTTGTTTTGTCATGAAGATAAATTGTTTCGCACATTAAAAAAAAGAGAGGAATGACAGACGACACCAGACAAGAATGTTCTTACGTTACATTTTGACTTGTCAGAGCAGAAAAGCACAGGTGTTACTAATAACTGAAACAGTGGCTCCGTGTCCCTGTAAACCACGACAACGAGCCGACATGCACAGGACCCTGAAACCGAAGCAGCTAAATGAGATCAGCCATCATTAATTTGATTATTCACACCCACTGTCACATGTCAGAACGCTTTCTATAAAAAGACCTCCTCCTCCTCCACATCCTGTAAGTTCAGGAAATCAGTTGTGAAGAAGTCAGATCGCTACAGGTGAAGCAGATCCGGTGTGGAGGCTTTAACGTGATCACGTATTCAGACCAAAATGTTCACTTCCTGTCCAGAGACGCTGGCGCTCACAGGTGTAAATATGAATATCTGTTGGTCTATATGTGTGGGCCTTCTAATAGATTTGAGATCTCTGAGCTTTATATTTTTGCATAAAAACCTAAAGCTCCTTAAAAATCCAGAATTCCCACAGCTGTGACATCTTAAGAGATTAACGGTGTTTGATTCCTCACTCAAACATTCCTCACAGGTTGTGGGATTTAAACCGATGATCCTCTGATCTCCAACCTTCAGGCTACTGCTGCCCCCATCTCAGTTAAAATACTCCAGACAAAAGAGACCAAATCCTTCTAAACTCCGTCTTTTGCTGAACTTTTTTTTCTCCTTTTCTTCTACCTGTGGCCACAGATCACCTGTCCAACCAGATTTGCTCGTCTTCACACCTCACCAATCACTCTTCATCCCCTCCTCTTTGCCTCTCCTCTTTTTCACTACCCGTTTGGTCCTCAGCTCCATCAAGAGCACGCACGCACGCACGCACGCACGCACGCACGCACGCACGCACGCACGCAGGCACACACGCACACACACACACACACACACACACACACCCTGAGGCCCCACGCTGCTTGCTAATGCTTCTGAGACAGCGGCAGGAAATGGTGTGATGGGGGTGGGGGAGGATGGTTAAGGAGGAAGGGGGTTCAAGGTGGGTCTCCTCTCAGGTTACCTGCCCAGGTAAGTCTGTTTGTTTAGTGTTACCTCCCAGTATTCCGGAGGTCCAGGCTGAGACATGGAGAGCTCTCTGTTCAAGTGTGTGCGTGGTTTTATTGTGTGAGGCTCTGTTGACGTTTGGAAGAGGTGATACTTAATCTGACTGTTGTGGAAGACTCTGCAGGTCCTCTCACACACACACACACACACACACACACACACACACACACACACACACAGCAGTGGACTCAACAGCTCGACCTGTATCTGTGTTTTATTCTCTCAGCTCAGAAAATAAGGTGGCAGTCAGGCTGCGCGTCAGGCAGACAGGACGTCCGTCTGTCTTCTTAAAAATAAGATTCTATCAATCGATGGGATCCATCCCGTCCCAGAAAAGACCTGTCAGTGTAATGTTGGCAGAGGTTCAGGCGCAGCACAGGCCGAGCTTTCACTGCCTCTGAGAAATACACGGACAGCTGAGCCAGGAGACGACCGGCCGGCTGCTTTTATGTGGACATGAAATTGGAAAAACAGTTTTGGTTCTGGTCTGTTTGGCTGCTGTCAAACTTTCAGTTAGGAATTCAGGAAAGTCTTTATATTTGCTCTTCTTGATCTTTAGCATCTGCTTGACTTGGGTGAGCTGCACCAAAGCTTTTGCACCAACGGTTTTGTAGTAAACAGAATAACTGGGAGATTAGTGATAGATGTCACGAATTACCAAAAATCAAAATAAAGGCATCACAGAAATCAGCATTGAGGAAAGTCCGAGTCGACATCACAGAGAAACACGTCAGTACTGCTCTCATCAGGGTAATCCTACGTCCCCATACGAGGTATGAGTGCTGCTGTATTTCTGTCCACATGGAGCCTTTTTGGCATTTGTGAGTCCGTCCACGCTGTTACAGTTTCCACTTCTCCTCCAGTTGAGATCGATGGAAATCAAGCATGTGGGAGGTAAACAAACCTCAATAAAAGTCAGTCAGAGTGTGTTCAGCAGCAGGATTTGTTTTACCCCACAGCTGACAGCTCTGGCACTCAGAGCCTGGATAACAAGAAGCACAGCTGTGTTTCCACCCGACTCCGGCCCTCCACTCAAACACATTTGCTTGTTTCATAGCGAGTTCATGACGAGCAGATCGACCATTTAAAGGATTTTTAATGCAGCCCATCGCCGTGTTTGTTGTTGATGTCATCTGACATTGTGAGGCTGACAAAGACGAACCGAACGTCACTGGCCTTCGGATGGTTTTTCTCCATAATGGAATTCCAATATGCACACAGTCAAAACATGTGACGGCTGGTGTTGGATTGTTATGCTGGATGTTGAAGGCTGATTTGTTTTGGTTTAAAGCTGCTGATAGTTGAAGTTTTTCAGCGTTTTCTGCATCATTTTCCTCTGACTGTACTTTGATGGAAAAATCTCTGAAACTGTAATTAGCCCTAAATAAACAGACTGCCGTTAACTAAGGCTGGTCTAGTCTGACTGACTGCTCAAAGTGCTTTACAACACAAGTTAGCGTTCACCCATTCACACACGCTGGTGGCAGAGGCTACCATGTGAGGTGCCACCTGCTCATCAGATGCTTCACTTCACCTTCCCGACCTTCTGATTAGTGGACGACCTCCTGAGCCACAGCTGCCCCAGTGAACTGAAACTATCCACAGATTATTAGAGAGCCTGTGTGATTAGTAATAACCCGTCTACACCACCATAGATGGCACATATACTGTAAAGACAGGGGTCGGCGCAGCAGATTTAAACATTGTATACAGGAGCTGCATTTGGGTGCATTAACAAAGTGGAACGTTCAGCAGCTAAAAAGCCAGATATGTCCCTCATGAGTTGGTAGAGACCAAAAATGGAGCTAAAGGAGACTGAATGTGGGACTTAACATTCATCATGTGGCCAGAAACACGAATCCAAATGAATGATAATAATGCTAACTGCTGGAAGTGTTTGCTAACAGGTTCACCCATCAACTCAATGTCAATGCTGTGTTCCTGACTTGTTCTCATTGCCCCCAAGTGGCCAAAAAAATCAGTTTTTGCAGGTTTAAGCTAAAGAATCATGAGATACCTGAACCAACCTCCTGCGAACTTGGCTATATGATAACAATTAAGCTTACCTGCAACTTCATGACAATAAGGAAACATAGTTTAAGTTCTACTGCTGTACTTGTTGAAGTTTAATGGTGTAAATGGTCCTTTTCTTCTGTGTCATCCTCTCTTTCTCCCTTTTCCACTGAGTTGTTTGCAACCAAATGTCCGTCATTCTTCTCCTCTTTCCCTTGTTTCTTTCTTCTTGCCACAGGAACTGTAGCAAACCGAGGCAGAAATGTGGGGAATGTTGCAGAACAGAGCAGGAGGATTCACTCTGCATTGTTAAAGGGCTGTTCCGCTCCATCTCTCCTGTAAACAGTCGTCAAGGGAGGAGAAACCTGATAGCTTCACTTAGCTCTGATCTGCTCTAACTACAGAGATGATAGGATGGAGGGATGGAGGGCAAGTGGGAGTCAGGCAAAGGGTTAGACTGAAAAGCAGAAGTAGATGCTTTTCTTTTACCTTGAAGAGATGTTGAACATTTTATGTTGTTGTGTTTAGATAAAACGAATGTCAGGCACATTCCAAACTTACCGCAAGGCAAAGTAGCTGCATCAAGTAGACGAGATAAACTAAAGTGCTCTGTAAGTACCTCCGCTGCACTTACATCCACATTTTCAATGCATTTGAGAATGAAAGACTTTATTTTATTCATCCGTCATCTTGTTAAATAACACAAAAATATTGGTAGAGAAAGAAAGTGGAGTGGAAGTGAGACGAAATGTTTTGTTAACAGTCACTTCATTCCACACTCAAATCCTCTAACAAATCAGCCGGCGATGATCAACGAATACCAGAAGAAAACTGTGGTAAAATGTAGTAATTAGATGTTTTTGTATCCCTCTTCCTTCTCCCTGGACTCCTCAGAAAGGACAACAGAACAAGCCTGAACCTGAAGCATCGAGTCACTGGTTTCAGGACAAGGAGGAGATGCCTGCTGCTGCTGATGGGTGGTGAGAGTGATTCATGCAGTAAATGTGGCGTAAAACCAAAACAGTGAGCTAAAAGAAGATAAAAAGTAAGAACAGGAGGGAGAGTTACCTGTTTTCATGTTGCATGAAATCATTTGTTAATATAAACATTTTGATTGATGCAGCTTTAAAATCACGGCAGTCTGACAGATGTAACGTAGATGAAATTAATGATTAAGTTAAATGTTTGTTAGCATGATTCTTATAAATATTACTGCAGTCGTATTTTACATATTGTGGCTAAAACTGTAATCTTGACCGAGACTTACATACATTTTTCCGTCTTGCGGTCCTTTGATTTTGTACAAAGTGATGCTGCCTTTCGCTTTCTGCCAACATTGTTGAGGACATGGTCACCTTGTTTGAATAAACCTTAATGGAACTATCAGCACAGAGGTGCTCATAGAGGCTGTAATTTTTGGCCTTGCCGAGAAGCAGATAAAAACTGCCTTTCTGTTGTATCAGTGTGATTGAAACATATAAGATCCATTGAAATTTACAGTGTCTGCCAAGCTTGACAGGCTAAGTGACAGAGATAAGACGTTTGAGGTAAAACCTTTACAAGTTAAAAATGTGAACTATACAGGAATTTTGAGATTTTAGTCTGAAACAGTCAGACATGCAGACCAAAACAATCAATAATTTAGAAAAAAAACACAGCATATATACACAGTCATATATGATTAAATAAATCAGAATGATGAGAATTTGGATTCAAGTGAAATTATTGTCTGTGAAAGCTGATGTAGCTCCAACTCTAGATGTGTTGTTAATGTGTAGTAAATGTGGTAGCAAGTCACTCTGGAGCTCAGAGGAATTAACAGGCGTCACATTCACGTCAGAGGGGCAGAAAGGAGCAGAAGGATGAGTCGAACTGCGACGAGGCGACGTGAACCTATTGATCCCTGCTGAGCAGCTACAGCACTGAAGCAGCAAACAGCAAGAAGTTCAGGAAATGTAAAGAACAACGGAGCAAATGAAGAGAAATACATAAACCAACCTCCAGGCTCCCTCTGTTGGGATACTATTTGAACTTTGAGAAAGAAGTTTGCTTCCTCACGCAGTGCAGAAATACTATGCTGCAAGTAAAAGTACTCATAATGCAGAATATTCTATTATTGGATTATAATTATTGATGCAATAATCTGAATCTGCAAAGTAACGAAAGCTTTAAAATCAATGCAGCAGAGTAACACGAACAATATCTGCATCTGAAATGTAGTTGAGTTGAAGTATAAAGAAGCAGGAAATGGAAATAATTAAGTACAAGTACCTGAAAACTGTTCTTGAGTACAAAAAAAAATCTGCATTGTTTCATAAATGTAGGAAATTTCAATAAATCAATCTTTAGTGATTATTTTAGGGTGTGAAAATGCATGTATATATATATATACACACACACACACACACACACACAATATAAACGTACACACACACAGATTTAACAGAACAGATCCCTCATTCCTAGAAGTGAAAACACTGAAATGCATTAAGACCAGCACTTCAGTTATTCAGGTGTATTCAGTCTTAACGTTTCAGTGAAATAAAGGGATGAATCAATGCACTTCTTCCCCCTCTGTGCTTTGATTAAAGGACAGCTCTTGTCCTTAACCTCAGCCCTGTGTTTCACACAATCAGCACAGCTTCATACCTTCCTATTCTGCAGCTGGAGAGCTGAATTAACTCAAGTCTTTGTGGAAAGAAGCATTTTTTTGTTTTTTTTTAATTGCTCCGGAGAGGAAAAAGAGAAAAGACGGAGACAGCACCTCTCCACCCTTCCCTCGTCTGTCATCGTTCCAGTCAGAAGCCGGTATTAATCTCCAGCTGTCTCGCTCTCGGCTGAAACAAATTCACACACACGCCACGGAGCTCCTGAGAAACACAACATATGGCAGAAATCGACAGTCTTTTGTTCGACTCTGTGGTTTTGCTGCATCTCTCTGAGCAGCTTCTTTCCTTCTGTCTATTAGAGCATTAAAGGTTTGTCAGGAGCCCATACCAACAACAAATTTCATACTAAAAAAATAACAACTTTGGATGATTTGATCTAAGCCGGGCAGACGATGATTAAATCTGATTTTATCCCTGAATTTGTGGCCAAACTAATTTTAGAATCAGGCTGAATTTCTGCCACAGAGGTTCTTGTTTGATGTGCAGTTTGAGGGATTTTGTCTGAGCGGCCAACGATCAGGAGTGTCAGATGTTTAGTAAAGTAAACAAAGTAACTCTACCTTTTTCTCTTTCTCAGCACCGTTGAGGATGATGCCATCTTGGTTGAATAATCTTTATTATAACCGTCGATGGATAGAAGCAGGTTTTCACGCTTCTGTTCGGTGTGAGCTCGTCGTCGTGGCCGGTCAGCTGGTCTGTGCAGAGTCAGCATGGTCGTCTCCTTTCCACCACCTTGTTAGCGATACAACGTGATGACAGCATGAGGCGTGATCAAATAACAGTGATTAGCAAAGTTTTCACATTCACAGGTGTTTCCCTTCTCTGCTTCCTGCATTTGTTCATCTGAAAGTAAAGATTTAACTACATGTGTTAACATTTTCCACTTAAGAATCTGTTCGTTTCACAGAGGAAATGTTGGCATCGTTGGGTAGAAAATGAGTAATTAAACAATCTCAACCCGCTCTTCTGCTTCTCAGGTAAGAACAGACAAACACACTAAAAACAGCTTGTTCAGCAGAGTGTTGCAGAGCAGGAAACAAACACATTGACACACATATAGACCACAGAGGGAAACGACTGCAGTCCTGAACTGAAAGATCACACATCTGCTCAAATCTATGAAATTGGAAATCAGGTCTTATTTTCAGATTTTGGCCCATCACTCCTTGGCCAGATAATTGTAGAAATACTCTTCTTTGGCACACCTTTACAGTTTAACAACAGAGCAAACAATACAAGCAGTTTATTTAGACGCAGTGAATTTGGTGTGAATGTTAAAAACTGCACATGAGAACATTTCATTGTTGTTAACTGACGGTCAGTTATTCACAGCGTTCCACTGAGACCTGGACATGCTGTTGTGGTTTGTTCCCAGGAAAATAAGTTAGAAAAGTTGCTGTTGTGAACTTTTCTGTTCACTTCAAATTGGCAGCAGTCTGACCTCTACACCTTTATCATTTAACCAAGAAACAAAACCTTCTGCACCTTCATTGTATACAAACTGTCCACGCTGTCTTTTTGAAAGAAGACTTCTAAAACTAGAGAACAAGGCTGGCAGAAATTGTGCATAAATTAAATGCAATTGTACTTACTTAATGTTATTTTTATTATTTGCTTTCAGTGCTGGTTAAGAAGTTAAAATTGAATTTTAAAATGTCCTCTTGTGGTATGTATCGGGTTTCCACTGCTATTTCTTCACCTTGCTTGCTGATCATTTTGTGATGTGTATTGTGTAAAAGGGCAGAGGAGCTGGCAGTCCACCAAAACTACAACCAGCCAGTGTTGGAGGGCACAGAAGGTGGAACTTCCTCACAGCCGGAGTGAGGATGCAGCTGCACAACGTTAGTGGTAAATAAAAATCGGTTTCACATTTTGCAATATTTCAGTCACGTTTTTTATCTGCATAATTTCATTTCCAGTTACTGTTGAAGTTGTTCTGGTGGCGACTGTGGTAAAGCTGCAGGTTGGGGAGTTTTTAAAATTTCAATGTGTTCATCTTTATCATCTGCAGGTGGTCGGGCATGAGGATGCTGTTTGCCCTCGCTCAGTTCAGAGTGAGGTAAGTCCTTGTTTGTGATACATTACTGAGCAATAAATTCAGATCATTGCTATAAAAGTGACTGTAGCAGGAATCAAATCCCAACACTTCCAGCCTGGGATCAGCTCTGGAGGCTGCGTTGTTGCTGGAATGTGCCTATCAGCAAATAGGACCTGTAAGATAATCAATAATTGTCAACAAATTGGTCATACAAGTGACTTGAGATTTCAACAAAAAAGCAAAAGATTGCATTGGTCAAGTGTCAGTCAGATGGAATCAGCAAAAAAGAGAAGGATTTATTTACTGCTGCAAAAGATATTAGTCCTGGTCACACAGGTTTTATTATACTCAGACAAAATAATTTCAAGCTCCATGTAAAATGGCTTTAAGCTTAAGAAACACCATACCTTGTCTAGATTTGCCTTGTGTAGGACCGAGAGAGTGAATGTGGAGGACATACAGCAGGTGGATGACCAATCAATCAAAGCGGTCATGACATTAAACCACATGCAGGTGCTGGATGGCGTCCTGGAATTGAGGAGAAACTAGAGTTTCACAGAGCAATACAGACATTGGTGACCTCTAATGTTCACCCAGTGGCTTCTAATCAACAGGGTCGAGAGCTGCCGGTGGCCGTCCATAGCGAGCGATACGAGTCTGATTCTTGAACTTCAGCGTCTGAAATGTTAGATTTGATTCAAACTCGGAATTGAAAAGTGCGCGTTGAGCCAACATAATTCCATCCTTCTCACTGAAAATGTTTTCCTTCTGTCAGGGAACAGACAGGGCAAACTCTTTCTTTCCAGGGCATTTTTTTCAGCTCTAGTCTGCTCATCAAAAGTAATTTTGGTTTTGGTGTCTTGATGAAGGACACTTCCACATGCGGACAGAAATTTCCAAGACCTAAACCGCCAACCTTTAAAATGATGGACAACAGCCCATTTTCCAATCTGAGCAGCACTACTTCATGCACTCATAGACAAAACGTCAACTGTACACACAGTAATACTCAGGGTGAGTATTGGAAAGTAACTAAGTACATTTACTCAAGCACTGAAGTCAACCAACTAATCTGCTTTAGTTCAACAACGGTATCCGTTCCTCTCAAGTCTCAGCCTTACCAGCATCTTTAATGTCTTCTTTAGGGTGTCTTTTTATTTCATGTGTTTTTGGACAACAGTGGAAGTCAAAGGCATAGAAACAGAAGCTACGTCAGGGTGAAGCTACACAGACTACATGAATAAATAGATACAAAACAAAAATATGAATGCAACACTTTTGTTTTTGCTCCCATTTTTCATGAGCTGAACTCAAAGATCTAAATCATTTTCTATATACACAAAAAAAACATGTCTCTCAAATATTGTTCACAAATCTGTCTAAATCTGTGTTAGTGAGCACTTCTCCTTTGCCGAGATAATTCATCCTAACTCACAGGTGTGGCATATCAAGATGCTGATTAGACAGCATGAATATTGCCCAGGTGTGCCTTAGGCTGGCCATATATATATATATATATATAAAATGCTTTAGATCTTTGAGTTCAGCTCATGAAAAATGGAAGCAAAAACAAAAGTGTTGTGTTTATATTTTTGTTCAGTGTAAATGAACGTAATAAATAAATAAAGTCCTAAAAGTTTAGTGGCCACTCGAGTACTGAGAACAATAAAATGGTGGCTGACTTTTAGAAATGGTCGTTGAAATGAACACGTGCCTGCACATACAGACACTCACAATCTAGTTTTTGACAGTTGTGTGTGTGACCTCTGTTCCCCTCACTTATGTCACACCAGTTGTCCCAGTAGGACAGGATCCAGCTCCCACTTAATGCTCCCTTTATTAAATTCATAGGCCTGGCTCAAACACGCAGTGGGGCAGTGTGTGTGTCTGCCTGTCTTTGTATACATGTGAGAACCAAACCTTTGATAGAACACCTTTGCTTCAAGGACATTTTTAGTTGTGAGGACATTTTGGTTGGTCCACACAAAGAATGTGCTCGGATGTGTCTAGATAAGTTCCAGAAGATGTCCCCATAGAGACAATAATCAGAAAAAATGAAAATGTGTTTTTATCAGTGCTTGGGCTCCCCCTATAGGTTGTTTGAAGATGACGTCACGTTACTCTTTTGTTATGGTGTGAGCTGCAGATGGAGGGCGGGAATGATTTTCTGCATACGAAATACTATAACACACACTCAAAATGCAGATGTTTTGCGTTGTTTATGGTTGCTCAGATCGAACAAAACCAAGAAAACACGAGAAGCTTCTATTTAGGACAGGTTGTTGTTCATTAAGGTGAAAAATGCAAGAAACTGACCGATAAACACCGGAAAAAATGGGTCGTGGACCCAGCCATTAACAAGAAAGTCATTTGCCTCCAGACTTTTGTCTGCTTTCATTTGTTTTCTAGAGCAGAATGATGTCTGAATGAACAGGTAGTTGTTATATCTGCTGCAGGGAATTAGTTCTGTGACTGCTGAGATTTGGGACAAACGACATGTAGATGCAAGACTAGAAGAAAAAGAAAAGAAGAAATATATAATTCCATCCCGGCTGGATATTGATTGGCTGACAGGTGTGGGTAAACCATCAAACCAACCTAGAATGATAACTCCACAGCTTTTGCACATCAGGGAATTCTATATTTTCTTTGAAAGAAACAAATTAGCAGCAGAGTGCCAGTCGAGAAGGTCCAGGATCTGAGGATCGGCTGAATTATACCCGGCTGAATAATGGCCACAAAGGCCACTGCTGTGCCTCTGCAACAACATGGAATAACAACGAATCCTTGAAAGGTGGAGTACAGGAGAACAGTGGGGAGAGGGAAGAGCCTCACGCATGATGTTTTATTACTGTATACTGCTTACAAACCTAAGAGGTTTCTGTCCAGTTTTTGGAAATACCAGCTGAGTGGACTGAGTTTTGGGCCGTATGCGTTATGCCAAGACAACAGGAAGGAAAGGAGGGAGACCTGATAGAACCAGCCCTTCTAGTGACAAGATGGCTCTTGATGATGTTTCACATCATTTGTATATATACTGGTAATTACTGTAAGTAGTTAACATTATATTGTATAATGCGCATGCCCATGCTAACACTCCTATAGCTCCTAACAACAAACATCAACGCTGTGTGGATGACTTCTCACATGTGTACCTGTAAAGATAGTAAGGGTAAAGTGCATGTTTGGAGAGTTTAGGCGTAAATACTAACCTAACTTTATGTGACAGAGAGATAAAGATAACATTAGCAGTCATCACCTGAGGAAAATGTCACAGAAAACATTAGTCTTAATTGCAGATGTTGTTCGTTTCTCCCTGTTTCAAATCACATTCCTGCTTCAACATGTGCGGTGGTGGAGTTTTGGTGTAGAAGAGGTTATTGTGGTGATATTCATGGTTTAAGTGCAGCCAACCTTGAATGTTAAAAAATGCATCAAACCAGAAAAAAACACAAGCGATAAAACAGGTGGGGCAACATCAGGTGAAGAAAAAGGAGTTTTACATGGAAATGTTGGAAATGGAAATGTTGGCAACTGAAAGCTTAGTAACAGGTAGCTGTTGAAATTATTCACAAAAGCAGAGTCTTTGATTCCTCTTTTAGTTTATAATGTTAGCTTAATCATAGCAGTTTGAACACACTGTGGAAATTAACTTATTCTTAATGTAGCAGTAATGATGCCCTTAAGTTTAAAAAAAAAAAAAAAAAAAACTCACGAGCCATCTATCAAGTTATTTTTGCCTAAGACTATTCCAGTTTTATGTAAGAGTCTAAGATTTTTCCTTTGAAAGCATGGAATTGTGCCAACCAAATTTAAATTTTGCCCAACAGGTTGTCATGTGACTATCAAGTCATATGTAGAAAGTGTATGAGCCAAATGTGTTTCAAGTGAAAACACAGTTTTAGCCACCTGGTATGCCATCATGAGTACAATTAATACATTTGTTTCTTCTCACTTTTAAACATAATTGTCAAAATTCTAAATAGTATAGCTATTAGCTAATGTAGCTTTACTGACAGTGCTTCATCTGTGATATCTACAAGTAATTCCATCTTCATAGAACAATGTACTGTTTATAGTCCTTTTGATCCATTTATGTTTTAATGTAGAGATTTTTTAATAATGTCAAATGCAAATAATGTCAACACACATGTGGAGCAAAATGCTGAACTCGTTAGTGTGTGTGTGCGCGTGTGTGTGAATGGGTGAATATGGCACGCGTTGCAAAGCACTGTGATCGGTAAACTAGAAAAACACTATATAAGCAGCCCATTTAAAGGCTGGCAATATAATGTCTTTGGTTGGGTTATTCTGAGGGAGAAACTTAAAAAGAAAATTCAGTAAATAAAATTATCTTAGTATCTTTTACTTTTCATAAATACTGGTAATGCGTTTGTTGTGGTTGTTTTTGCACCAGTTGAAGTGATGGTCCTCACAAAGAACTCAAAAATCATGGTCCACACTAAGTACTGAAAACGTGCATCTGTGTTTGTATTCCTGCATTTGTAAACACATATATGTGTTTACACAGTCACATTGTGGGGACTCGCTGTACTTGTGGGAACAAATGTAGGTCTCCATAATTTAAATAATTGGATTTTAGGGTGATGATTTGAATGAAGGTTAGGGTTAGCCAAGATGTGGTTAGGGTTAGGGTTAGCGTAAGTCTCTAGGAAATGAATGTAGGTCTATGTAATGTCCCCAAAAGAGATGAAAACCTAACATGTGTGTGCGTGTGTGTGTTAACTGAGTTGAAGAGCAGTTGTCGTTGACAGCTGCATGGGAGAAGGGAGAGAAGGAGTCAAGTGGCTTCAAATAGCCGTCGTTCTCCTCATTCATCAGAGGGAC
Source organism: Chaetodon auriga (assembly GCF_051107435.1). NCBI lineage: Eukaryota > Metazoa > Chordata > Actinopteri > Chaetodontiformes > Chaetodontidae > Chaetodon > Chaetodon auriga. The sequence goes on along the minus strand of NC_135091.1, from coordinate 1,647,364 downwards.
CCCTCCCCTCTCGCTCTCTCAGCAGCCACTGGTGTGAAGTTTACATTTCATTTGTTGACGCAGTCATGAAAATGTTTTTTAATCTCTGCTTTCACCATGAAATAATGTTTCGTAAATGTCCACAACAAAGAGGTTAGCGCAGTTCAGTCCACTCTGTAGGTGAGTACAAAGGTGTCATGGCGGCTGCTCCGGTTAGCATTCTGTATTTTGCTGCTGAGGTGGACATGCTGTCATCAAAATATCCATCCGATAGGCTGCGTTTACCCAATTCAGCAAATCAGTTTTACATTGAATGGAAATTAATGTTGAAACTTGAAAACATGGACAGGATTTTTCTTTTAACACCTGAGGTTACCTGTGTTTCACAGACAGAAGCGATCTGTGACAGCAGTTAGCTTTGATAATGACTCAGAAATGTGACCCCCCCCCCCAAAAAAAAGAAAAAAAAAAAAAGGTGTTGCTATTTTTCATTCAGCATGCTTTTTTTTTGTAATTTACAGGTCAGAAAATATCTAGGTTACAACTGAGCTGAATGTGTTTACTTTTACATGTAGCTTACAAATATCCAATGTTTGAATGACATTTAAATTAGAGCTGCAGCTCCATCATCATCATATACAGTAAAAGAGAGAAAAGCAGCAAATCCTTGCATTTCAGATGCTTTGAGCAGCAAATGTTTGGTGCCTGATTAACGACTCAAATTATTGCCTGATTATAAAAAACTGTCAGTTAATTTTCTGCCCAGCGTTAGTTTCATCTCCTCGTTTGGACCCACTGAACGTCGAAATACAGTTGATTAATTCCTTTGATTGAAACAACAGATGTAACCTAGACGTCAGATTAAAAAAAAAACAAAAAAACAACCAACTCAAGATGTTATTTGACTTGCAAATCACCAAATCCTGTGCTCACATCCTCGTCACAGAGACAAGTGTGTCCAAATTTCATACTGCATATAAACAGGATTCATATGCTGGACTGTACAAAATGCCATAATACCTAACGTACAAGAAGTGAGTGTACTCAGCTGTACTAACAGGAGCAGAGGCAGCAGATGCCCCCATGGATGTCAGTCAAACTGTCACGTTGCCAGTTAAACTTCACAAAGACAAAAACAAAGATATAATGACCATTTTCATATTTTGTATTTCAGTTTTTGGCAGCTATCAGCAGCTCCTCTGTTTCCTTTGCGGGACGACAGTACAGACTCAAAACCTGCTCAGAGTTTGTACATAATATGGAATTGGGACACAGTAGCTGTTACTTGAAACACTTTGTGAAATCATTACTTAAATATCTTTTGATATGAGTTGAAAACCATTGAAAACAGTTTAATTTAACTTTTGCTGTGCCGTACAATAGTGTGTTTCGGTTGACATTGAACCTATAGTCCATGTAAACCAAAGTGTTCAGACTCCTCCGGCCTTCATCGCCTGCCAAATTCCTGCTGTTCGGCCTCCTCAACACCAACATGGCCTTTCCTTCAGCCATAACACTCCCAGTGTCTGTAGCCCAGTTGTCCCAGTGAGGCAAGTCCTGCCAAGTCCTTCAAGCGCTTGTCTTTGGAGTTTGACAACACATGTGTCTCTGTCCGTCCGTCCCCAGACTTTTTCCAGTTTAGGAATGTTGTCCCTGCCTGTTACAAAAGCACAAAGAGTCTTGTCTTTGTCCACATCCGTCAAGATCAGATTCTCTCTCTCCTCCGCCAGTCGACTTTTGTTGCCACGCTCGTTTGTATCCGCGCTGTCGGCGTTCAGCTCAGCAGGGCTGTGCTGCCGCTGCTGCACAGTCCGCCGTAACACCGAGCTGCAAGTAGATCAGAAGCCGTTACAGCACAAAACTGCCATCTGAGCGATTTTCAGTTTCTCTGTCAGTCATCCCATAACAGCAGCAGAGCAACAGAGTAGAGCAGGAGTGCAGGAAAGAGGCTACAGCTGAAGTAGGACTGAAGGGGGGAGAGTCTCAGTGGTCTCTAAAACCAATACAAATCCTTGCTCTTATCCTGTGCCTGCAGACCTGAGAGAGGACGAAAGAAAGGAGGAAAAGAAAAGGCAGTGGAAGGAGAGAAAAGCAAGAAAAGGGAGATTAGAAAAAGAAGCGCAAATGTCTTGTTGATAAAAGCGGAGGAATTGCCCGAGGCAGCGAGGGGATGAAAGCAGGACAGCAGCAGAAAAGGAGGTTGACAGCTGGTGTTAAGGTGCTGACTGACAGTCAGTTTGTTGGTTCAAACCACTTGTGGTAAGTTGATCCGAGGCAGGGAAAAAAAAAATAGAAAAAAAAAAACTAGATTAAAATTTTCATGCTTTCAAGTCTTACTGAATGTCCTCAGTGCTGAAATAATTAGTTTTCTGGACGGTTCTGCCTTTAACATGTTCAGCATCAGACCAAAGAAGCAGGACATTTTCAGTGTGTCAGTATTGAATTCATCTGAAACAGCTTTGAAAATGCTTATTGTACAAATCTTATCAATGACGAGAGATGTCAGCTTGACTTTGATTTTGTTCGGTTCAAGCGTGTAATCACATAGTAGATCTTAACACACGTGAACCGGTGTCTATAATCACATGAAATCATAGATTTCCTTCAACTTTTTGTCCTCCAACATCACAGATTTTGTCAGCTGATGGAACTCAAAGCAAATCCTGACATCTAGTATCTAATATCTCTAATCTAATATATTCAGTCCCCAGTATTGACCAGTCCCAACCAGAAGCACATTGGATGAACATCAGAGCTAGAAATACTGGACCTCTCAAGCGCAATATAAGGCTGCATCTCTGATAATTAATGTCTAATGAAATCAATGTAAAACAGTTAGAAAATCTCATGTTTTTGGGCTTTTGAGTAGAGATGAAATAATCCACAAGCGTAAATCCAAAGCAATACTCCCCCTAAATTCTGTTAAATTGCTTCAACCATCCTTTGAATGATTCTGGGATCAGCACATCTGCTAAGTGGTCCTGTGGGGTTCGCATCAAAGACCAGGCCACCTTTGACCTGTGGTTCCGAACCTTTTTGGTTTGTCCCCTTTTAAAACAACCTAAAATCAACCTGTGACCCCTTATAGAAGGTCACAGTACACATGAGCCACCCCTGTCTCCTAGAAATGATTTTTATGGGTAAAAAAGGTAAAACTGTGCAGTATTTCATGGAGAAGGGTCAGATAAGAGTAAAGTTTAACCCTCATGTTTAACTTGTGAACCCTACAGAGACTTTTCGGTTTTAGATTTTTGGTTAGAACTGGCTGATGACTTGTGAGCTCCGGCTGTGCCCCTGAAACCACAGGTCTCTGTAGAGTTACCCAAGTTGGTAAAAATCCTGAGAATAACTTTACACTATGAGGTTTTATGTATAGATTTTATTCACCGAACTCTGGTGTTTGATTGGACTGGAAGAGGGATCCCTCCACTGCTCATCTTCCTCATCTGAAGATGTTGTGCTGTACAGACTGTGAAAATTGATGATACCTGTGTCCATGTTGAGTCCGATCTCTGCTCCGGCCCCGGTGAAGGCGCCGCTCCAGGCCGAACCCGATCCCGACTCCCCTTTCCCTCCCAGGTCACAGGGCGAGGAGCTGGGCCCCGCTACCGAGCTGCCCGATGTCAGACGGTGATGAGGCCTCACTGACGGCACCAGCAGAGAACCGTAGCGGGGATCGAACGCCGTGCCGTACATCTCGTGAACCCCCGGTCGCGGGTACGCTGAGCCCTGTGAGCCTATAGCGCCCCCTAGTGAGTATGGGTGGTGGTGGTGATGGTGGTGGTGATGGGATGGGTGCCAGGCGTCGGGGCTGGACTGGTGGAGGTGGCTGTGCAGCGAGGCGGAGGAGTAGGGGTCCCCAGGGAAGGGGAGCTCTGAGTGTGGAGCTGACAGAGCGCTGCCCAGCGTGGAGGAGACCGACGGCTGGTAGGAGCTGTTCCAGAAGGATGGAGGGAAACTCCTCTGGCTCATCGGGAATGATCCATCTGTGAAGACAGACACTGTAACTACAGACTGATTACTAAATTCGCTTAACCCATTAACAGAGCACATATAAGCTACAGCTTTAACATCTGAGGCTGAAGGTTCAATTTTGACCTCAGAGGAAGCGTTTGCTTGTAACAGCTTCTTAAATGTGAGAATTTGCTGCTTTTCTGTGATTTTTATATTGATTAACTTTAGATATGTTGACTGTCGGGAAAATCATGATGACTTTTGTAACAATTTTCTGACATTTTATTGAATCGATTTATCGATTGAGAAATAATTTGCAGATTGCTGGATAATGTGAATAAGCATTAAGTAAATTCAGAGATGTGTAATTAAAGAGGCAGCGCACTGTACATCATGCAGAGTAATAATGCTCACTTGGCTTTAGAAAAGGATTTTTTCATCCAAAATCTGGCAAAATATTATATACTGTGAAGCAGTTATTGACCAAAAATCCTGTCAACCAAACAGCATGTGGTCATTTTATGCAATAGGAGCAGTATAATTTAAAATATTGCCTTTTTTGTTTCTGGTTGGATTCAAAATTACCCAAAAGTGCTGGAGATGGGAAATGGCCATGAAAGGAAATGGAATGAAAAGCAAGTCGCCTGTTTACTAAAGAATATTGATTCATTTTTGATTCACAAAAAGATTGAAAAAAAAAAAACCAACAAAGAAATCGATGCCTCTGTATGAGTTTGATCTTTCCTTTATGTTTATATAAATGGCTAACGCACAATGTGAAGTCTGCGATCGACGCAATCATAGAAAACGCACTAAAATCCAAGAAAAAAAAAATCCTGGGAATTTTTTTTAACTGTGCTATGAAATTAAATTAATCAAAGACCATGTTACTAAAAACATGTCACACTCCAAACCAAGTGACATATATAATAATGTTGTGGGTTATTTACACTAACTCACCATTTGGTCAGACTTTATATTTCCATCAAACACAACAGCAGAAGAGAAACAAACGAAGAATTAACAAAACAAAATTCACGTCTTCCATCTTTTCTGTTGGTAACGTGTGAAGCAGAGTAACAGCCACGAGAATAATAAAACTCTATTATTCTGAAAAATTAAATTACAGGACACTGAACAGCAGAACAAAACCAGAAATCAGCAGCTCCATAAATAATGTGCAACAGCCACAGAAACCGACAGCAGTGGAACTATACAGCAAAAAGTGACCAATATTGAATTAAATGTTTGTAGATGAACTCTATGAGAGACCAGCACAAAGTTATTACATCCTGGGTGATGATATCAGCTATTACAACTCACAACTGAAGGAACCAAAATTCCATAAATTCACAGCAAAAACAGAATTTCCAAAAAAAACCCTGAAACATGAGCGATGAAGCATTTCATGGGTTTGACTGGATTCACTGGATTCACTGGTTTCACCTCAGCAGCTTTTCCACACACACACACACACACACACTGAAGGACAACACACACACACACAGACGTACACACCTCTTACGGCCTTGTGGCTGCTCGAGGCGGGGTACGCAGTTGTGTGGCTCAGGGCTCGGCTGAAGTGCTCGTCCACCACGGCGCTGATGTCTCCCTGGAAGTACGTGAAGAGGACGCAGCGGGAGCTCAGGTACTCGGCTCCCGGCGGCAGCTCCTTGTCCTCCTCTTTGATCGTCGGGTGGCCCGGGGGGCCGAGCCGGCTGCCGCCGTCCTGGGGGTCTTGCATTTTGGAATACAAAGCCAGTTTCTACGAAGGACATGTAGATTAATACATGTGTTATGGAACTGTGTTTATCCAGTGTCCTGTTAGCACTCTATCATTTCATATGGATTTTAGATATTTGCCTGGAGGAGAGACTTAAATCAATACGTGACATTTGACCTCTAAACCTCATAAAAATGAGTATTTTTAAAAATGTTCTTGTTCAGGGCACTGCAGGCATGTAGTGAGAGACAAATCCACCCAAATCCTCTATATCTGTTTATGCACAAACTGACAGAAATGAGTGAAAATGCAAATATAAATGTATACTAAGTACAGACAGTTAATCAAAGGGTGTGGCTTATTAAAGAAAAATAGATTATGTTGATATTGCTGTTTGCACTTTAATGACCTTGAATTACAGCTAATCGTTCACGTGTATTTTAATTTAACACTATCACTTTATATAAATGACAGTACACAGATATATTAACATGCAGAGTAATATGGTTTGTTCTTTATTTAATGAAAGTTCAGATATTGGTGCAAATATGAAATTACTTCTAATTCTTCTTGCTAATAACCAGTGGAGTTCTAAGACTGTGCTGGGCAGCGCAGGGAGGCTCTGGCTGATCCGGAGTCTGTTTCGGTGACAGGCAGACTGAGTTTTGGCACTATGTGAAATATGCCTGGATGTTGACTGAGAGGCTTTAAGAGGGTGAAAAAAAAACTTTAACAAGTCTAGAAAGGCCTCAGAAAACCTGCAGCAGTCCAACCGTTCAGATGCATGAAGTCTGACATGCAACAAGGAAATGAACACCTCTATGATGTTTAATTATCTGACAATTTATGCAACAATTGTGCTGTAAGAAATGGTATCAAGAGGCAGAAAGTGATGAGAATTAATTGATTCTAATGCTAAATGAGGAAGGAAATGAGCCTTCAGGTAGGTGAAGCTGTTTAACTGCTTATGGCTTTAAGTTCTGAAAACAAAAAGAAATCTTTTCTATGAAAACTCTTTAAGATTAGTAGAAAACAAAACAGTATGATCCGTGAAATCCGTCAGTTTCAACTTGGATAAAACTCATCTGGGACTGTTTTTATCTTCTTCTGATTTAAGACACCAAACAAACAATCTGTTCACGGTGGTGTTTTTGTCCAAAACTTTTTTTGAAACTGGAGAAATTCGCTTAATATAAACGCGATCGCAGTGACCCAAAGGAAAGTTCTACATTCGTTTCCCATGTAGAGCTTTACGCACCGGATCGGCTCCTCCATGGATGCAGCGCAGACATGGAGTCCGTGCCTTGCGTTTTATGGTGTTTTAAGCGCTGGTTAACGGGATGTTTAACAGATTTTTCTTAGATATACAAAGGATATTAAGTGGCGTTCAGCGCTGTAGGAGCTGAATGACTAAGTTTTTTATATACATCATCCATCGCTCACGGTTGTATGAACAATAGTAGCCGCTTAATCTCTTGTATTTGCATGTGATTAAGTTTTAATTGGCGGTCCTTTGGACTTTTAAACCTAAATAATAAAGTTTTCTGTACATTCAAGCAGACATAAAGTCCACAGTGCAGAGATAAGCAGTCCTTCAAACACTTGTAGAGGAACATATGGTCCGTACCTGGTGGTGATAGGAGCTGTAGGAGCTGAAGTAAGGCTGAGGACCAAACACTTGGTACATCACATCCAGGCAGCTCATGGCGAAGAAATCACGGAGAGGAACCAAGCTTCATGCGGGGAGCAGGTCTGTGAGGACGGAGAGGAAACATTAATCCGGCGGTGAAGGACACAGTGGACGGTGTGTCTGCTGCGCGGCGCTGCGCTGCGCGGCTCTGCGCTCTTAACGCACTGGACAGCGGCCGTGCGCACTGACGGGAAGCCCCTCCACCCTTCACCCTCCTCCTCCCTCCACACACCCAGCGTGACACCTCCCTCCCGCCAATCAGAGGCCAGAGCTCCACCTCTGCCTTAATGGGCTTTTACTTAAACATTTGATGTTTCTGCTAATTTGCCCTTCATCGTGTCTCTGTGTTGCAGTGTGTCGCTGTGCTCCTGCCAAAGCTCTTATCCACATACTGACTTTATTTTCCTTCATATTCCAGTCAAATCATTTTTGTGCTTTTAGCAGTGGGATTGTAGCTCCACACCCTTTGAAAGTCCATCCTTCCTTAAATAATTTGAACCTCATGTTGAGGTTTGGTCGATGGTTTTCTTATCTTACTCATTTTCATGGTCATTAGATGCGTTGAGAAATCTCGGACTGGCCTGTGACAAATAGACTCTGGGAGGAGACACACAAGAGCTCCTCTGAAATTAAGGTTTTTCCATTTTTGGGAAATTTTTAGGCACGATTGGTGTATAAATGTTTATTTATTTATTATTTATTTATTTTTTTGGATGTCCAATGGTCTTAGTTATTATGTCTTTACACCACCAGTGGTCTGCCTACCCCTTCATCACATTTTAAGCTGAACGTTAGCTTTATAATCCTGAAAGTTGTCTCCTCTTCTGTTTCAGGTTTGATCGAGTTTGGCTTCATATCGACACCACCTGGAGTGACAGTTCATTCATATTTCTTGGGTTTCGTACATTGAAAATTTCTAAGTTCCAATATGAGCCAACATCATGATTAGTGATGATGGGTTTTTTTTTTTTTTTTTTCAGAAGCACAAATCAACCAAATACCTGCTGATATATTGTTAAACACAAAGAATAATGATTCTGAAAGTTATCTAAGGTTTGGTTTAGATGCAGCGACCCCCTTATTCTGAGACAATGTTCTGCTATGAGAGAAATACGGTAACGTAAACCTTAAACGACCAATAGGAAAAATGCTTTCTTGTTGATTTAAAAACAAACAGGAGGTGGAGCGTGGGTGGAGCTGAGGTGGGCTGAGTGAAGCCTGGTTGCTGAAGCCTAACGGCTAGCTTTCCCTCAATGCCTCCATGCTCATGATTATGCGTAATTTTAAGTTTTAATATAACTTAAATGAGTAAGTTTCATTTTGTATCAGGCTGTAAACATGTTTATTTCTGCTGTGACTTTTTAATGTGGGGGTCTATGGGGACTGACTCACTTTTGAAGCCAGCCTCAAGTGGCCATTGAGGAACTGCGGTTTTCCACGTTGGCTTCATTTTTCAGCTCCAGAGGTTGAGGCTCGGTGTGTTTGAGCCATCCAGATTTAAACTTCAGATTTTGAAATCGAGCGGCGGCGGCGGCGGTGGGTGATGACTCTGCTGACTGATGAAGCTGATGAATCTGTGAAGACTGTGAGGAGGTGGAGGAGTGTGAGTAACAGCAGCATGAATGTACCGAAGCAGAGAGACAGAATCATATTTAAAAAGGCAGCAAAAGGCCGTCGGTGAAGGTGTGTCACTCTGCTATTGGATAGATTTGACAGCTGATACCTCAATGACAGCATGGAATTTAGGAGTGAGCATACAAAAGAATTGTCTTCCTACAGAGTAATTTTGATCAATTAGTCTCATCAATGAGCCTGACAAGCAGCAGAGAAGGTCAAAGGTACCTGATAGTTAATGTGTGTGTGGTTAGTGGTCATTACATGTCCTGAATGCACAGTTTGAAGTGTTTCTAGTGTTTGAAGCCGTAGTTAAGAATGTAACAGCTGGCACTTACCGCTAATTGAATGAGTAAACTTATCAAACCGACCAATGAGAGGAATGTAAATGCTGTGAAGTCCCACAATTCCTCAGTGGCCTCCCAAATGCTAGAGGTCAAAGGTCAAATAGTTTGCTCTCAGTTTGGTTCTATCATGAGAAGTCAGGGGTCAGTTAGCAAACAACAGAACAGGAGCGAATGAGTGAAAGTGAAAGAATTCTTTCATCTGTGTTCTGTCACAGTGTTTGTTTGTTGTCCGCAAGAATAAAATCAGATTACTATTAAAAAACACTTTCAACTTAGCCGTTTCTCTCCACTCAGTTTTCATTCATGTTTCATTCATTACGTGAATTAATGAATAATTTAAGAAGTGGGCAACAATTCAGCTCAATTCAGTTCAAGCTACTTTTTAAGGCTTTTTAAAGAAAATGTCTGTTAGTAGTTTGTCGTGACATCACAAATATCTGAACTTATTCTAATTATTTTGTTTGTTTTTTTATTTTCAAATCAAGAAAACAGGCCTTAAGTGCCAAAATAAAAGCATAAAAACACATCATGCATCAAATGACAAACATCTGACACCTTTGCAGATAGATCCATAAAAAACACTGGATTAAAATAATGTAAATAAGTCGTCTTCGTGTTTCTCTCGTGCTGTTGCAGGTCAGCCGTGTATCACCGCGTCAAACACCTTCGCCGCCTGAAGTTTGCTCTGTCATCTGACTCTTCATAAAGCACCACACCCACAGCAGCAGAAAAGTACTTGGGATTCCCGACACTAACGAAATGTTTGATTACACCCTGAAAATTACAGAAAACACAGCTGGGAAGTTTGTGGTCAGTTGCAGCCGTTTACACGAAGCTTTGATCCCTGATGAAGTCTCCAGCTGACAGATCATTAAAACTGTGACTGAGACCGAGCAGAAGTACCTTATTACTCCAAATCCAAAACCGTCCTTTGAATAATCAATGTCACATTTTCAATGACATCCAAAATATTTGTTTTTCTGGGAAAACGAGAGCGTTGCATTCTTCAATGCCACCGTGATCCATTTATTTTTTACATACATGTTACTCTAATTAACTCAGAGATGATGTTGCCTTCACTGACTCAACATTAGACGACAGGAAACTTTTAATCAGTAATAAGTTGGGTAACTGTGACAAACTGAAACTAAAAGAGCATTTATGTTCAGCAAGCTGTGCTATAAATGCTAATAATGAACTACTAATAATCTGTTGTACCAGTTTTTGCCACTCTGGCACTGGATTGTCCTTTTGGCTGACCCCCCCACAACCAGCACACCTGTTCCCACCACAAGTGGCACAAAGAAGCCATTAAAACCCAAAATATCTCCCATTGAAGTGCAGCTCAGCTCATCTCACGGGCACTGCGCAGCCATCGATCTGTGTGTATTGTGGAACTGGAACCAAGGTTCAACGAGGAATTTTCAATCAGGAATGTTTGGCATCCTCTCAGCTGTCACTCAAGAATCAGGTGTTCAGAGCGCCTCAAATGAAATGATTCCCCAACAGCAGGAACTAACGCTACGGAGGCGGCGCTGCTCAGAGCGGTCTTTAAGTGGTCTGGGGGGGGGGGGACCAAGACCAAGACCAAGACCAGGTCCACACGCAGTCACAAAAGCAAAATGAAAGTCCTTTGCAAGCCTTCTGTGTCTGAATGTTGACGTTACAATTACCAGGAATTCAATGTTAATCGTGTTTTAGTGATACAGAGACTGTGACTGACGGCCGCCATTCGTCTTCCAGAACATTACAAACCAATGTTTGATACAAGTGTTTTTATGATGTGCGGATGCTGAGGTTAAAGATGGGTTAGGCTCTATAATACCGCCAGCTGACTTCCTCCACTGCTCCTGCAGTAACTACCACAGACAGTGGAGGGCCTCATCGTTAGCATGTAAACAGTGAAAAGTCGTTTCTGGACACTGGTTCAAAGGACTGATGCTGTCGCTCTTCCTCGTTGGACAGTGTTTGTTTCTGTTCAAGTGATGTCTTTGCCAAACTCTCACCATGTTGCCTAAACTTAACCTCAACCGTAGAATTAGAAAACAGTCAACAACGTCATCCATCGGTTAGAAAATGATGCTGTTATGTGTCGTTCTAAATGCCATTTGCACGCAGCACATTTTGTCATTTCATTTCCTTTCATTCAACGAACAGTTAATGATGGAGGATCAAATCTGTCCTGAGCGATAAGTTCACACGCTTTAGACGAAAGACGTGTTCGTAAGGGTCAAATCAAAGTGCAGCACAGTCAAAAAGCTTCATCATCGTCCCTCGAAGGTCACGACTGTCAAAGCGGTTTGCTGTTGGTCAGCGCTTCAAATCTGCATGTTAAAGAGTCTGAAAGTTGAACCTGGTGTCAAACATTTGTGTGGATTTATTTCACTGATCGCTGCACTTCAGGTCACTTCAGGTGATTTTGCTGCGACTGAAACTTGAATTCCTTCCACTGCACAGACTTTGAAGGAGAAGTTACCAAAACCAAACAAAAAGGTTTGCGATGAAGTCGTAAATGTTCAGACGTATTGTTTGATATTCTTCGTTCTGTGTTTGCGTTTTTTCATACCGGAGCAGATTCTTGCTGGAGAGGTAAATCATAAAAATGATAAAAATGTGGATAATATTCATTGTTGATGAGTTTTACCTTAATTTAAAAATCAAGGTGTTCAGATTGTACTTTGTATTTCGATTTAATTCAACTCTGAAAAAACAGTTTTAACTTTCCAGAAAGAAAGAAAGAAACCTTGAAATGAGAGAAACTTTCTGCACCCAAATGAACCTCATTGGCTGTCGGCATACCACACATGATAGCAGGTATGTACACACACACACACACACACACACACACACACACACACACACACACACAGCGGTCATATTGGAATGCGTCCACACACATGCTCCTGGCTGATCCTCGTGTTATGTCTAACCCAAAGAAAGTGGGACTTTTGTCTCATGTCTCCTCAACACTTCTGTGGCTTCGTCTCTTTGTGATGGAAAAACGAAACACCTCCACTTTCCCGCCGCGAGTTTGACCCGAAACACTCGACGACACGAAAAGACAGCAGCCGTTCTGACGGCCCCGTGAGGCCGGAACGGTCTCTGCAAACCAGAAATAAATGCTGGATGATAAATGGACAGAGGGCTTATTCTTAGATCTAGAGGAGCAATAAATGTAAAGTTTGAGACGTCAGTCCAGATCAGCTGTTTGGCTCAGTGCTGCTTTGGGTGTGTAAACATGACAGCACAGCAGAACATTTACTGCACTCATGTATAATTCTGACGTTACTTTGTACTTTGTTCACTCCACTAACTTCATTAGACAGATAAAGCTTCTGATTATGATTCAGACTGACGTTATAATGATTAGAAACTGATAAAATGATAATAAAACAGTTAATCTTCACATCAAAGAAGCCGGAACCAGAGAGGTTAAATATTAATAATAACTGAAAATCAACTTGATGCTGATTAATTATTATTATAAGTCCACGGTCCTCACTCTAAATATTCTTATTATACGCTGCAGGAATTTAATATGTGAGAGGCCGAGCTGTCGGAGCGAACCCTGTTCAGCCTCTTTCATCCTTCATTTAGCTTTTCCTTCACGGTGGAGGAGAGCGCAGGTTTTGTTCGGTCGCTTGATGAGGAAGACTTGAACATGACCCTCCATTTCCCACCAGCGCCCCACCAAGGACAGCGCCTGTGTGTGTGTGTGTGTGTGTGTGTGTGTGTGTGTGTGTGGACTTGAGAGCATGTGCCTACCTGTTGATGTATTTCTTTGTGCACGCAGGGTGTGTATTCACATGTTTTTATAATTGCAGGGTGTAGCGTGCGCATTTAGGTGTGTGTGTCGCCGTTTTATGGTGTGCAGCTTTTGCAGTGTAAATTATAGACATGCGGGCACACATACACACACACACACACACACACACACACACACACACACAAATGACATTGGTCCAATTAAAGTACTGTTCAGCTTGAAATACTATGGATATTCAGGTGGCATATTTTGGTATCTACAAAGAGTAGAAGTCAATGGGAAAAAGCAGAAGAGCAAATAAGGTAACACGGAAACAAAAATCATGGTGACAAGCACTGAGAAAGTCACTGAAAAAATATTAGAAACACCTTCCAGTAAAATACCGTCCAGTAAAACAGCACCACCCACCATGACTGAGGTGGCCAAACTGAGGCCCACGGACCAGCTGTGGCCTGCTGCCTGTTCTTAAATGGCCGGCGGTGATTCAGCATATTTATGTCCTGGTTTAAACAGTAGATGTTACCCTGAGCATCACGCCCTAGTGTCACTAGACACTAGAGGTCGCTGCCATTTGTGAACAACTACTTAATCTGCAATGACTGATTGGTAGTCGCTTAAAACGTTAACCTCGGTTGATTAAACATTGTGCCGAAAAAAAATCAGAAACGCCTTCACATAATTTAAAAATAACTGCGTTTGCTTAATTTGCACAGAATCTGTTGTGATGAAGAGCGTGCCGTCAGAAGAGGCGATGAAACCAAAGCACGAGCAGAGGGTCGAACTACTGACCGCCACCCTGCTCAACAACGCCAGTTTCCTCAAGCCAGCAAAACACAAGAAAATGCTACAATAGCTAGCTAAGAGCTAACCCAGCTCATTGCCTACAAATGACCCGATACCCCATAAAACAGCGAGTGGCAGCAAAGGTGTAACAGCGCAGACACACAGCTCTTCTTCTCTTTTTTGCTGTGACTTCGTGACATAGATGAAAACTACACATTTCCTACAGTTTGATCTGTGACTCAATGATAAACAGAGAGCTACACACAGAATGACAGCGAAGGATTAACATGTTTTATATAAGAATTAACCCCAGTGGACGTTAACTGCTGTGTGTTATCATGTTAAACACACCAACAGCTCTGAAACACAACTGTGACAGCAGGCTGTGCCAAACACACACACACACACACACACACACACACACACACACACACACACACAAACAGCTGACAGAGGTTAGCCGTGGCCCATGTGGGGTTAAAGACTGTTCTTCTGTTGAGATTTCAGCTACTTCCTCTCTGCAACACACCTCATGCACACACACACACACACACACACACACACACACACACACACACACGTCATTGTCTCTTGATGTAAGTGACAGGTGTGTGTGTGTGTGTCTGTGCCCATGTATTACTCATGTTGTGGGGACAAAAATCTGTTTACATAGTCACATGTGGGGACAAAACACAGGTCCCCTTAATGTAAATCATTACATTTTCGGGTGCAGACTGAGGACAGGGTTAGGGGTTCGGTAAGGTTAGAGTAGGTTTAGGGTTAGGAATAGGCAGATAGTGGTTGTGGTTAGGGTTAGGGTAGGGCTCCAGGAGATGAATGTAAGTCCATGTAATGTCCCCACAAGTGATGAAAACCCCCTTCTCTCTGTGTGTGTGTGTGTGTGTGTGTGTGTGTGTGTGTGTGTGTGTCTTCCTTACACTACTCCATTCATCCGACCTGTCAGCTCTTTGGACACGCCTTGTCAGGATTTATAGGAAAAAGACGAGCGACATGAGTATTGATGACAGAGTGAGTTTCAGCAGCATTCAGTGTGGACGTCGACTGAGTGCAAGTTTTAATCATTTAATGATCATTTAATGATTATTACATCTTTAACGACCAAAACGAGTCCAAACGTAAATAATGTGTTAGCTGAAGGAACATAAGGGAACCTTTGAATGATGTGTGTGATCACGAAGAATCATCCCATCTCAGAAACACAGCTGACTGCCTCGTGTCAGACGTGTTGATGATAAACTGAAGAAAAGCGTTCAACACGCACTCGTGCTGATGTTGTCCTTCACTCGTTCAGTCTCATTGGACCAACTCCACAAGTGTCACTTGACACTGGCGTCGTCCATTCAAGTCTTCACGGTTTTGTGCTTTCTTGTAAGGAAGCGACGTGTGAAAAGAAAGAAAGAATGAAAGAAGAAAAGAGGAGAGGAATGTGTGAATGAAGACGTGAATGGATGAACGGATAAAGACGCACATGCTCACATGGACATCCGATTCTGATGGGAAGTTACAAATGAGGCACTGTGGCGTTTAACTTAACAAGAGCAAGAGCAAAGAAGAACGTAAAGAAAAAGTAAAGAGCGTCTGCAAGAAAAAACAAGAAGAAGAAGAAAAGAAGAACAAAAATAAAAACAAGAGAAAACAAAAGCAAAAAAGAGCGAAGAAGGAGAGAATGGAAGAATAGAAGCAAAAGGAAAGAAGGACAAGGAGAAGAACACAAACACAGACAAGAACATGAGCAAGAAGAAAAAACAAGGAGGAAGAAGAACACGAACAAGAAGAAAAACAAGGAAGAAGAAGAACACGAACAAGAAGAAAAACAAGGAAGAAGAAGAACACGAACAAGAAGAAAAAAGGAAAAACGAGAACATGAACATCAGGGCGAGAACAACCAAAGAACACCAACAAGAACATGAGCGAGAACTGAGCAAAGAAGAACATTAGGAAGAATGAAAGAACGAGAACATGAACCTTAACACGAGCAAGACGAGGAAAAAAACAAGGAAGGAGAAGAACATGAGAAAAAACAAGAAAAAATTAAAAGAATTTGACAACATCAGCGAGAACAAAACCTAAGAACACCAGCAAGAACATAAACATGAGAGAGAACAGAACAAAGAAGAAAAAACTAATGATAATAATAATAATATTAAAATAATATAATAATAATAAGAAGAAGAACTTCAGCAAAGAAGAACATAGAAAAGAACAAGAGCTCAAGCAAAACCACAAGCAAAGAAGAACATTAGGAGGAATAAAAGAAGGAGAACATGAACCCTAACATGAGCAGGACCAAGAAAAAAGAACAAGAACAAAGAACACTAAAGGAAGAACAAGAGGAAGAACAAGAGGAAGAGGAACACTAACAGGACTGAAAGGAAGTATATGAGTTATAGAACAAAGTAACAACATGACCATGAGCAAGAAGAACAAAGAAGAACATAAACTAAAGGAGGAGCAAAGACAAACAAAAGGATCAAAAACAAAACAGAACGAGATGGTGAAGAACACTAACGAGACTAAAAGAATGAGAGGAAGAAATTTAGGTAACAAAAGCACAGAAGAAGCCTGAAAACTTAAAAACGCTGTGAAGTTCTTCAAAAAAGGAGAAGAAGAAGAAGAGTTTGAGAGTTCCCTGCAGTCCTCCTCCTCCTGCACCGGACGCCATCAGAATCAAACGAAAGGTTAAACGATGAACGCCACAGATTTTCTTCATTTTGAGACAAAAATAAAACATTTGCAACGTGGAACAAAAAGTCTTGTTTTCATTCTCGGACTTCACGAGATCAATGAGTCACATTTTCACCTTTTCATTCCTCAGCGCTTCACTGGGAATTCATTTGAATGTATTATCACGTCAGGTGTAGCGAGGGCAGTGTTTGGAACGAGGCTCTGAATATGCTTTTATTTCATCCCTTTATTCATTATCGGTGGTTTGGAAAGAAAAACTTCTGTGACGGCCTTCTAACGAGAACCTTGAAGGTTCAGGGACGCTTGTTGGTGGGATCAGACATTTCTGTGAGTTTGTCACAGCGATTAAAATCCACTGGCTGGATATGTATTTACGGCAAGTGAATGCTATTTTAACACCCCGACGAGCAGAAGAAAGATCTTCTGACAAACCAGACTTCTGTTTTTGTAGAGAAAGTTGATAAAAATAAAATTATTCAATCAAAGAAAGCTGAATATCACTGGATTTACAGCCTAACTCAGAGTTCCAGCTGGGATCTTTGGTTCTACTTAACAAAATATCATAGAAATCCTGGTTTTAAGTGTTTTTTGAGTGACCTTAAGTGATTCTGTCTGTTTTCAGTAATTTCTTACTTCTTCACGCTGTATTCCAAACTTTTTATTTCAGGTCATCCACGTGATACAACATGTGATCAAACGAACCATGATGATGCCAATGGTCCTGTTCACTGGGTACTGATACCCTATAATATTACCTTTAATAATCAATTCCATTCATCAATTTGTTCTTCTCGGCACCAGAGTTCATATGTTGCAGGTTGATGAGCCTTCAGGGCTCCTCTTTTGAATAACATATTCCATCTAGTTGGCTTCATTCAGTCCACGTTCTTGGACATGTTCGACCACATTCGTTACTCATAATGAAATAGACACAAAGTCTTGCATTTAAAAAACGTCTTTATTGAAGTTTATACATTTGTATGGTAAAATGATGTATGATCGAGGACAAAGTGGGACCTCTGGACAAGAGTTTGTTCAGGTACTGCTCTGACAACGAGAAATGACTCATTGTGCTATAAATGCATTTACTGTATATCGATGCATCAATGCGTTCTCTGTCCTTTGAACAGATTCTGTTGAATCTTAATAATTGAAATGCATAACGTGAGGAAACATCTACAGGTGAGTTCATGTCGCTGCGATCGGCCACAGAAAGAAAAGCACCGTGTATGCACCTCTCATACAGGACATGCTTCTCAAAGTCTTTACAACAAAACATCACATGCACAAAGTCCTTCACATTAAAATACAGACTCTGAACATAAAAACAGGGATAGAAAATTAATTTCAGACGGAGAATAAAACACTTGATAATAATATAGAAAAAGGAATGAAAATAAAGACAATGTATGACATGAGGTGAAAAATAAATGCACCAAAATATACAAATAAAGTTAAAAAAAAAAAAAGGGCACACAGAACGCATAAAACCAAGTAAAGTACAGCATTTTAAAAGAAGTGCAGCCGTGCGTCAGCGCAGGCGAAGCAGCAAAGTTTCAGGCCTGAATCAGGAAGTCAGAGCTCGTTAAAGACTGAAGTGAAGAGATCAGTTTTTAGCTTTCTGATCAAAGTGTTCAGCGAGCTGCTTCCCCAGAGCTCTGGGACGTCAAAGGCTGCAGCCCTGATTTTCTGTTTCTGGAAACCTCCAGTAAACCAGCAGCAGATGATCGCAGATGGCAAATATTGGACGAGGGATTTAGCTCGGCCCGTGTCCATTAAGGGCTTTGTATAC
Organism: Chaetodon auriga; assembly: GCF_051107435.1. Classification (NCBI taxonomy): domain Eukaryota; kingdom Metazoa; phylum Chordata; class Actinopteri; order Chaetodontiformes; family Chaetodontidae; genus Chaetodon; species Chaetodon auriga. The sequence continues at coordinate 1,629,010 of NC_135091.1, read as the reverse complement.
AGAGAGGAAGACCTTAAAATCAGCTCTGAACAGCAGCTAAAACTGGACAAACTGCATCACAGTCCAGTTTTCCTCACAGAGTCTAATAGTAAACTTTAACTTTGGTGTCCAGAGTATTAACTGAATTAAAAAAAAACAATAGAAATTATCAGTAAGAAATCAAACAGGAAGGATTTTTTAAAGTTTTTTACAAAGATGAAGATGGAAAGTGTGAATGAACCTCTGTTGTACCAGAGCCTGCCACCACAAAGGACACAACCAATGGAAAAAATATGAAAATGTGAGTAAAAATGTGCGTCAAAAAATAAAATAAAATCTTACCACCAGTCTTTAAAATTCTTTGGAAACTTCCGACCCGGTTAGGCCGTGGCCGTCCTTGCTCCTAACTGTCCGGCATGTTGCTTATTTCAGCACCTTTTTTATCCGAAGCCATTAGCAGGAACACACACACACACACACACACACACAGACAGACATACCTGAGCCGATCACGACTGCAGAGTGTCTCTTTCTCTAATTCTTCCCTCGCTTCTTCTCTTTGTTCCTCCTCGTCCTTTGAGCATTCACGTTGGCTCCTCACTCCTCTTTGTGTCTTTACAACTCTGTGCGGTTAACATTCAACAAACTTTAACACTTACTGTGCCGTAAGGAGGAAAACAGCTTTTCTGTGCTGCTGCCTTCATAGAAACCATTACCAGCCCATGAAAGAGAGAGATCTCTCACACAAGGCTGTGAGGACGTTCACATGAAAAGACGAGAGTTTTAGATGATTGCACACAGCTGCATTGCTTAAAAGGCCAATTCAGGTATAGGCTGCCGTGTGGTGTTTGTCACACTTTGAAAGCCTGCGTTCAATTTTTTAAGTCAATTAATCGCATTCAGTCGGTTCAGCATTGACTCACATTCGATTTGAGGCAATAACACAAAAGCGTTTATTGACACGGACAAGTGAAAACCACCGCTGGCCAATGCCGAATAGGTTAAAATAAATTAAAACAGGAAGATTCTTCTAAAACTGACGGGCGAAACAAAACAGGAGTTTTCTCAGTTCATCAAAATCCACGGTGAAATTCTTCACCAGGCAGTGTTTCTTATACTCTCTGCTAGTTTTATCTGATCTTGAAAGGCAAAAAATATTGTTATTTTCAGATTACTACATTCCTCGACAAAGACAGTAAAGCACATGTGAGCCACGAGCGTCTTATCGCCACTCGTTGTGCTAATCGGCTAATCGTGCTGCTCCGTTCGCCTCCAAAGCTCTTCCAGCTCTCTCTTGGCAGCAGATCACCGGCAGTAATCAAGATGAGATGATAGCGTGGCTCCTAACTTGGACTCATTTTTTGCAGCTATGTAAATAAGAACAATCTTCTATAAATAAAACCAAGAAGATAAAACAGATTAAAGAGCAAATGAATTAAGACTCCGGTTTAATTGATCACATGTCCGCCGTTCTCACACATAAATACACAATGAAAAACCGTCGAGCACAGTTGAAACTGCCCTCCTCACACACTCACTCACACACTAATGAATACCTCGGTTTCAACATTTGTTAATAGGAAATGATTCTGCTCTAACTGGGTTTCCTTGACCTTCATGTGATATGATAAACAGCACAATGCTGTGATGATGATCTGATGGAAGAAACGAGACTGTGAGCAGATAAAAAACAGCAGCTCAGATAATCAGAGATCTGAAGAGCAGCTTCCAGCGTTTATTAACCAGGAGACGGACATAAAGCTTCGGTTTCAAAGTGTATCCGAGGTGGTGATCACGAGGTTTGTAGTTCGATTCCCAGCTCATCTTCAATGTCCAAACAGCTTCAACAGTTATGTTTTTACAATCCATGCGATATTTCTGTTAACACACTGAGCACATGTGGCTCATTAATGTGTCTGGCAAAAATATCAATACGAATGGATCAATAAAATGTTCACAAACAACATATTTCATTTGTTTTCTGCCACAATATCCGACCTCGACCTCAAAATCCACATGTGGTGACGAGCGTGTTATAAAGCGTTTTAATGGGGACATTTATGTTTATGTTACAGTAACTTTGTGATGATTAATGAAGCTAGTTTCCATTTATTTTAGAAGAAGAAGAAGAACTTTATTAGTCTCTGTGGGTAAATTTAATTCCACGTCTCAGTTTAAGAGTTCAATATATCACATTTTATGTAAATAAATGTGGTACCAGTGGTGAAGGAAGTGTTCAGATCCAGATACCACACTGTAAAAATACTGTTCCAGGTGAAAGTCAGACAGGTAAAATTTTGAACTATTTAGTAAAAGACTGAAACTAATGATTCTTTTCATTCTGGATCAATCTGCTGATCATTTTCTCCTTCGATCATTTGCTTTGGAAACATTGTGAAAATAGTGAGAAATGTGGTCACAATGAGCCCAAAGTGACGCCTTCACCATGTTTGTTTAGTTTTAAAGTTCCACATTATGACAAACACATTCAGATCATTGAGATCATTGAGAGGAAAAGCAGCAAATCAAACATGTGAGAAGATCAAACATCAGATGATTCCACAGTCAATCAAACAATCGATTAATCAAGCAACTGCTTTAGTTTTACTTCTATATACTGTTGGGTTGTTTAATTAGTAAGATCTTCATGTGACCTTAAGTTTTAAAGTAAGTAAAGCTGTCAGATACTTGTACTGAAGTACAAATATTTCCCTCTGACGTGGTGCAGTATAAGTAGAAAGTGGCATAAAAAAAGACCCAAGTAGAAGTACTTCAGATCTGGACATAAGTACAGTCCTTGTGTAAATGTACTTCGTTGCATTCCAGCACAGTCCACCACTTACCACCTCAGTCCGCGTCTCCTCACGCCGGGGCTCCTCTCTCCTCCTGCTCCTGTTCTGGGCGCTGACAGGCCCAGCTGTCTCCTCTTTTTTGCCCTTGGCTGTCGCTCATTAATTTCCTCCAAAGGCCCCTAAGCGACAGCTCTGCCTCATAGTGACCATACTTGGAAAAGAGGTGCTCAGCGGACACACACACACACACACACACACACACACACACACACACACACACACGTGGAGTACGGGGACATACTGTAAGTCAGACTGTAGGCGAGGATGGACAGACAACATGTGCATGACAAAGCTGCTCTTCAGGACACGCTGGTGGAATAATGGAGGATACATGAAGAAAGCTGCACTTGTTGTGCCTGAAAATCTCATTTGTAAATAAATATGCAGAAAGTAAAGCTGCTGGAATAAACATACGAGAATAAGTTTGATATTTTATATTTTTCTGGCGTCTTGATTCAAGTTATACAAATATAAATACCATACACTGTGTCTGCTGTAATATATCGCAGTATAAGATATACCAGAGTACACACACGGGGTACAAATTGTAAATAAGCAGGTTTTTCTGCCGTAAATAATAAAAATAATGTTAATCTGTCAGTAGTGCTACAAGCTTCCACAAACTCTTGAGGTCAGCAACAGAGAGCGAGAGTCCTGAATCTCATCATTGTCTGTGTGTGTGTGTGTGTGTGTGTGTGTGTGTGTGTGTGTGTGTGTGTGTGTGTGCATCAGACCCTCGGCCCGGCCACGTGCCCCCTCACTGCCTCTCAATGTAAATTAGATCTGTTAATGAATGTTTTCTCTCATCACATACAAGTGCACAGGAAGTATGCCGTCCATGCCCACCTTGCCTCTCCGTTTACCGCCCCAGTGTGCCAGGCATTCAGGCTAAATGAAAATATACACAGGCAGAACCATGCGTGGCATCCCCTCAACAAGCTGCAGAAACACTGCGAAGCACGGCCGCTATGCTGCAGGGAATCTTGAGAATCTCCCTGCTTAGACCGGCGAGCTCTCCTCCCCCGGCTTTCACCGTTATCACAGGGCACAGCTTCCACCAAACAGCCTGCAAAATGCCAAAAAATCAGGTAAATATCAGCTTCATGAACACCAAAAGACACTTGTAGACTAGAAAAAAGCAGACTTTTTAATTTCATGATTTCTGAAACCACCAAAGGGCTTTAACATAAACTATTCTTCAACCTTCCCTTCATAAATCCTCTTTCTCGTGTTACAATCCTGCTTCCTTTGACCCGGAAAGCTTTCCCGTCTGACGTGCGTGATGAGCCCTTCATAACATATTTCATTCTTTTCAATTTTCGAACGAAGTAAAACACAAAGCGCAGCTGAAGTCAAGGTAATCGAGGAGTTGATGGAAACACAGTCAGACTCAGGAAGAGTACAAGGTGAGAGAAACAATCCTCCCTGATGAAGACGCTCGGGAAGTTTCTTCATCAATAGAGCAGCAACTCCACAAAGAAGGAAACACAATCTTTAGTTTTAACATGAAAAAACAGAATAATGTTTGAGTATGAATGAGTCAGACTTTGTAAAGAATTCAGTTCTCTCATGTCTTAAGTCCTCAGCTGGCAGCTTTTGATGTTTTACAGACTTTAGGTGGATCGGAAAGCTTTCTGTGCGTCGGCGTGCACACGTTTACGTACGCACGGATGAACGAGCGTTTCAAGTGTTTGCTGTGTTGTTTTGATGGTCTGATTTTCTTTCCTGCGTGTTATCATGTTGATAATGTTAGATTGAGGTGGGTTTGTTTTAATGAGAATGAAAAGGAATACCCCTCAAAAATCTGCTATTTTAATCAAGATGACGCGAATGAGATTTACACAAATCATGTCAAATAGTTTTGATCTTAATATAAAATGACACAATAATTTTTGCACCGTGTTCAATGTTCATATGACTTTATGATCCTGACCATTAATTATGTGTCTACTCTGGATTCTGGATTTTATTGATATTATATCTGTTTAAACTCTTTCCTCTTTCCTGCTTTGTGCTGCACAAACTCTTTCCCTCGGAATAAATAAACATCTATGTTATTTCACATCAAGCTCCAGATGAAGGAAGTGAACGAGAGAAGTGCATTCAGGCCACACATTCAGCCGGACTGCCAATAAAACACAAGGTGCTGAATTACATGCAGTTGTCTGTCATTAGCTGTAATTTTCAAGCTTGCTGGCGAGTGCTTTCTCGCCCTCTGTCTCCTTCATTACACACTCCATATAAGTGACATGATAACAGCTTAACGTTGACTTAGCAGCAGTTGGTGTAAACTGTACGAAGCACAATGTGGACGAGCGTGGAGACGGCTGGACGTTCAGCCCAGAAACCTTAGCAGCAGTGTTAAAACTCTGCCACATTCGTCGGATTGTGTCCTGCGTGACACGGATTCCTCACTCAAATCCTCTGCTGGTGTCTCCATAAAAAGTGAACGCCGCGGCCTGTAACCGAGGAATTCTGGTCCCGCAGCGAGGGGAGGAATTCACGGCTTGTCACAGTTCATTTCTGCACGAGAATATGAGACGCTGAACCCTCTACGCTCAGTTACTGCAGATCAGTTTGATTGTGTGGAGAGAAGCAGCAATTCTGCACAAATATTCCCCCTCATGCATCTATTCATGTCCAGAAGTTCCCACACATACCGATATTTAATGTGCATGAAATCTGTCAAGGCTACGTCTTAGTTTATTTGATCATTTTTATCATTTTGTGTCTTATTTAATAGGGTAGTTTATGCTTATATTTATCATTATGATGTTTTCAACAGCCTGATTTACTGACGGTGGTCAGACAGTGTCAGCTTCTCCAACCCATCCAATCATTTTCATATGAATAACATGAATAAGGACTTTTCTGAAGCCAGCTGTATTGTTTCACGAGGCCATGTTCTGCTTTTTAATCCCTTTCCTTTAGTGTGTTACGCACAGGAGCGGCTCTATTGTTGGCTGCTAGAACCAATGCAAAAGTCTTCATTTACTCTATTTTTGATGGAAATGTGGCAGAAAATGTCCCCACAAGGACTAGAAACCTGTGTGCAGTTCAAGCTCAAGGACGGATCGAGTTCGGCTGTCCGTGACGCGACTTCAAACTTGAAAGTTTTTCCATTTAATAATGCCGGTTTTATGTTGTTTTGCTGTTTATTTTGTTGGTTAGCCGGATTAACGTGGTGCTAACATGTTGGAAAGTGTCTACTCCAGCTGACTGGGAACAAAGGAAAGTCAAGAGAAACCGTGAACATTTGAGTTATTTGACGCCAACTAAACAACGAGAAGGCTAGGTTTGATTTTTTCCTGTTGTTTTCTTTGTGTTTATACTGTAGCATTAGCTCAGCTAGCATTAGCTTTGTTGTTATATGAAGCCTGTTGTGCTCCAGGATCCTCGCCGGTGTGTGTGAAGACATGCTCTGAAGGTCAAACTGCAGGAATTCATTTGTTTGGCAGCCAGCAGCTAGCTGCTGTTACACAGCAGTACCGTTAGCGGTCCGCTGGGCGGTGAAGAGTGAGGTGAGTACAGATCACATTCATGCTTGGACATGTGCAGTGTTTAAACTTTCATTTTAGAAGCGGTTATTGTGCTGATATTCACCGTATAATTGCAGCTAAAGTGAACGAACAGTGTGTCCAATAATGTGTCTTCTGAACATTAAAGCATGTAAATCTGTTCTAGTTGACACCTAAAGTTATATTAGAAACCTGAAAGCGATCATAATATGGCCTCTTTAAAGAACATCATAATGCTAAGGATGAGACTGAGGTAGCCTAAAATACTACAGTACATTATGTAATACTGATTGTATATGCTTTATACAGTAAATACAGAAGATGTGTTGATTTAAACAACTTAAATCAACTAAACTTAACTGAACTCACCTTAGCTAAACTTCACCAAAAGTACTTAAAAAGGGAAATTTTGATTCTCCCATTTGTGGTAACGCCAACAGTCATGCTAACATGCTAACATGCTAACATGCAAGTGAATTATTCTGTCTTTGTGAAGCAACTTCAAACAAATTCAAAGAGCTGTAAAAAAGGCAAAAATACATCCAAAGAAAACAAAATTTGAGTTGAGGAAAATTACTCGCATTACGTGTCATTCAGGGGTCACTTGTCTGTAAACTGAGGGCTGCAGGATCTTCGTAGCTTCTTCTATTATTACCAACAGCCTGGTTCGTTTATGTAACCCCACCTCCAGCTCATCAAGACCAGCAGCTTATAAATAAACTCCTCGACCACATAATCCCTCTAACTAAACACAGAGACACGATCCCTCAGATGCTCTTTGCTGCAAACTACCACCAAACAACGACATCCAGTTTTGTCACCAAGGTACAACATTGTCTGTTTTTTTTTTTCATTCAGAATATGAAACACTTCACTTTCCGTGTGCAGATTTAAAGAAGAAAAGTGCTCTAACAGGTGTCAAGAACAGCAGATTTAAAGGGTTTCAGGCTCGCAGCGTCGGTCAAATCACAGTTTTTTTCCACGACCTGGCAACTGATGGCCAAACAGAACGTTTTTGACCTCCGTGTGTCTGTGGCAGTGAAAGCTGAAATGTGAGACGCAGCACCTACGAGTGCTGATGGCTGCAAGTGAGTAAACTGTCCTGGAATCAGAGACAAATGTGGCAACAGAGAGACCCGGCCAACACCATCGAGGAGCCGCCTATCAGCAGAACCAGCCATAACTTTCAATATGATACCGCAGCTTCGTCCACTTGGTCAGGTTTCAACTCACTATGTAAAAAAAAAAAAAAAGTCTGTCAGTGTGTGTGTGTGTGTGTGTGTGTGTGTGTGTGAGCCTAGGTCCTGTGACTGGCAACAAGACTCTTCTGCCAGCCATCTGACCACCATCTTGCAGTGTTTAGGGATGAGGTCAGACTCCCTTTTTCTCTATTTGTGTGTGTGTGTGTGTGTGTGTGTGTGTGTGTGTGTGAGTGTGTGTGAGTGTGTGTGTGAGTGAGTGAGAGAGAGAGAGACACCTGCCTCCAGTGTGACAGCTCTATGAGCGTCCTCATGAATCACCAGTCATGTGGCTGCCCTCATCTCATGTATCCAAGTTAGAAATGGCCCTGAAATCTGGCCCTGTGTGTGTGTGTGTGTGTGTGTGTGTGTGTGTGTGTGTGTGTGTGTGTGTGAGAAAGAGAGAGAGAATGACAAGCACAAAGTTAGACGGAGGACTGAAACCTTAGTAGGGCAGCAGCAACATGGAAGTGGAGGATGGACGAGAGTTGTTTGTGTGTTCGTGTGTGTTTGTGTGTGTGTGTGTGTGTGTGTGTGTGTGTGTGTGTGAGGCTGAGGTCATGTGAAGGTTTACATGGAAACAGGGGAGATCAAAGGTGGACTCGTATGGGGTCAGTGCACTGAACTGTTGTCCTCATTTCCCCAAAAACAAAATGATGAGGTGACGTTCAGCCTTGGTGTTACTGGAGCTCAGTGACGTTTTATTTTCTAGTGAAAATTAATACAAGCTCACAAACATTTGACCTCCGTGGCAAACTTCAGCCTCGTAGGCACAAAGTTGTGGTTGGTAAAGAGAGAGAACAGCTTCGTGGACCAGTGGACGGACAGATTTGTGTGGACGGATGTTCTGATGGACCAACAGAATGAGATACAGAGCTGCTGGTCGCACCTCTTCATCATAAAACTAAGGTGTCAGGCTCCAGTGAGAGATCATGTGTGTTTGACTTGGTGTAGAAGTTATGAAAGGAGACATGGCAGAATGGTGTGTGTGTGTGTGTGTGTGTGTGTGTGTGTGTGTGTGTGTTTTGTTTTGCACTACTGTCATCAATGCTAATATCTGCTCACATTGTCCAGTTCATCTGGTGCAGTTTCTGAGTTGTATGTTTCTCTCACATGTGCAGTAACACTGCTGATCATCCATGTAGGCAACAGTATTTTTATGAACTGTATATATTGTACATAGTTCTGGTATTTCTCAAGTGCAATACAACACATGTCATTAGTACTTTTTTATGGCATTTACAATTTTTTTATCATCCGTACAAATGTACATTGTAGTTTTTCTGTTCTGTACCCTGCGTACTTTTTTATTTTCACCTCTTCATGCCTCTGCTCTTGCTCTTTGGGATACTTGCTGGCTGTAACAACTAAATTTCCCTGGTGTGGATCAATAAAGTCTTATCTTATCAAACTATGTGAGTCCTTTTAGAAGTTATGCACCTTTTGGCAGTAGGCCACTCCCATTGCCACGCCCATTTTTAGCCAGTTGGCATGAACACACACACACACGTTCACACATACATACACACACACATACCTCCAAAGGTGAACTACAGTCTACTTCTGCTCTCTGTCTTTGTTTTCTTCAGGAATATTTGCATTTGAAGGCAACATATCGACTGATTGGACAGTAGCTGCAGCACCTGTGCCGACCATCCATCCGTTCGTCCTCCAGAAGCTCTCAGCGTTCCCGGCGGCTGGTCCCCTGCTCCAGAACTGGGCGACAGCAGAGACTGGGAGGCATCTTCATCATCCACCATGCAGGAAGCTGAAGTGAAGGACAGCGAGGAAGACTAAGACCAAGCTCTGTATGAGGTGAGTGCTTGACTGAAAAAGTTATGTGCATCAACAGTGAAACTGTGGCCATAATCCCCAAATTTTAGAGCACCACAATCAATCAATCAATGATTGTCTGAAGTCTTCGACCCACAGTCTTCCTCTGCCAGACAGAAGCAACTTCTTTTGGGGCTTTTTGTCTTCAGTCTGGGCGTCTCCACTCAGGCAAGGCCTACAAATCACAATGATGTTCATTAATCAATTGATTTGACCAACAAAACCCAAAGATATTTGTCTACTGTCATAAAGGACAAAAGAAATGCATCAAATCCTGACATTTGAGAAGCTGAAGCTGAAAATTGATTGACCAATTGTCATAACAGCTGACAATCAATTTTCATCCTGAAATAATGGGATGAGTCACATCCTGCTCTGTTCACCTAACGTGGATGTTAACACCTTTAAAATTCACTGAAAGCTGAAATCAACCTGACAGACTTTTCAAATGTAATGAGCTGCCGTTTTTATCTATTTGTGTTGTGATTCTTTCACTGTTTTATCTTTTCTTTCTTCTCTTTCTATAAAACTGTCTACATTATCATTAAATGGCATCTACACATGCAGATCTCTAACCTGTTACAGCCAGAAGGAAACCACATAAGATGAATCCGCCGTGAATACTTTAAGCAAAGAGGCTAATTAGGATGTTCTTTTTGTCGATGTCTGATTACAGCACATATAATTTTAATTATCCATTCTACATCTCTTCATCCTGCCCTGTCTTTTCTTGCTTTCATACCTCTCTAACTAACCTGCTGTTGATTAGCTGAATGGATCTCAAGGATAAAGGCAGAAGGGGCAGCAGCTACATTCTTGTTACCAGGCGTCGGGCTCTGGGGCTCGGCGGGAGAAGAAACAGCCTCAGCACTTGTTGGGGAAATATATTCCATCACCCAGGAGTCCGACTCTGGAAGCCGGCGCCGAGAAGTCATCCAGTCCATTCAAATGGCACAAAACTGGTAATTATGCAAAGCAAAAGCAAAGCATTTGATGAACATTTCTCACATTTCAGCTTTGCTCCTTTCTGCGCTCTCGGATGCTAAACTGAAAACGTTTTTGTTTTGTGTCCCTCCCGAGTCTCGCTTCCCGGCATCACCTCGTCACCTCGTGGGATGCTCTTAATTAGAACCGCCTTGTTAGCTATATCTTCCCGCTCCTTAATTAAGAAGAATCATCTTCACCCTCTTTTCATTGTCCGGCTTTGAAGAAAAGGACCGTTGCCTTTCTTGTCATTTACTCCGTCTTTCTTTATGATAAGGAAAGGTTTTTCTTTTCTTTTTTTTTGGGTTTTTCTGTTGAAGGTTTTCTTTGAATTGGCAGATAAAGAGGAAGAGGAAAAGAAGGAGAGGCTGGGTAATGAAAAGACCCACGTGCACCAAGGACGTAGGAGCCACCTGATAAATTGGCTTGTTAAGAGGAGAAAGATCACTATGTGACATATTCCTCCCATTCATCCCCAGCAACACAGGTGCAAAACAGACAACAAACAAATGGGAATCAATTTGCGCTATAGCTGGTGCTTGTATTGGTATACAGATGCTGACAGTCACTCAGCTGGGGGGTTGATCAATTCAATTTTTAGTTGTATAGACTCAATTTACGTTATTGTTGCATGTGCATAAACAGGCGCACACAGAGGCAGACGGTAGAAATCAAATGTTTAACAGGGCAAAGAGGGTCTAACACGCATCCATCCCAAGGCCAATGTCTCGTACTGTGTGACTGAGAGAGTGGGGACAATGAAAAGCTGTGAATAAAGGGAGTGCGTGTGTGTGTGTGTCTGTGTGCGTGTTTGTGTGCACACCCTATTACCCAGACGCCACCAACATTGTATGGGAGGATGACTCGGTGCTGTGAATACTGGAAGACAGCGAGAGCATGTTTGATATCCGAAGGGAAGAGAAACAAAGACAGGCCGACATCAGAGGGTAAAGGGCTGGAGAGATGGAGGTAAACAGGGGGATGGAGGAGGGATGGATGGATGCGTGGAGGAGGGGGGAGAGGGAGGTATATAAAGGGCCGGACAGCGCTTCTTTTCTGTCAGTCTCCAAGCAACTCACAATAGAAGGTCATAGGAGGAGAGGAGGGAGGCGACAATACGGAAATACAGAATACTCCTTTATTCAGCCACAGAGAGACAGGTAGGCAGGCAAACACACAGGCATGCACAGCAAACACACACACACACACACACACACACACACACACACACACACGCTGGTGGACCACACCTGGAACTACACAGAAAGTTAAATAAAAGAATTGGATTTTTGACGGGTGTCCACGAACGTTCACAATAACTTACAGACCTGAACGACCTGAAGATCAGCTGAAATAACGGACTTCAATACTTATTACGGAGAATAAGGAACAAAACGTTCAGCAAGAAGAAAAAGATGAAGTCAACGCTACTGAAATCACACGAAACATGTTCATTAACTTTACAGCTTTTTCTGCTTAATGAACACCATTGTTGGCTTTTATCTTTGTATTTCCATCAACAAATCCACGAGTTTGTCACACCAGAATGTGACCGAGGGACTACTCACAGGGCAAGCTGACAAGTTAACATGCTAGGAATGTGCGAGTATGTTAGCTCAGTTGCTAACAGGACAATAAGTTTCCGCAGTTCGTTCAAGAGATGTCTTTGTACCATCAGCTCCTGTTTGATGGAGCAGTCTACACTCAGGCAGATGTGAAACAAAGTTCACGGTGGTCGATGGGACGAATTCTTTGTCAAAGTTCGCCAAAGCTCAACGCAATGTGTAAAATATTTCCACAGATTTGCAGAAGTTAGTTGAACTTGCTCCAAACATTTGCCATTTGAAATGCTGGTATAAGCCTTTAGTACGTTCCCTTGAAAAATAGCTTTTACTGCTAAAGCCAGAAAAATGTTTTTTAAAGCCTAGAAACAACGACAGAGAATAACAATTTCAACGCATTCTCATCAAATACCGACACCGCTTTGTTGCTCTCCCAGGCATCTGATGCAGTTGCACCAGTGATCCTTTAGTATAGAGGCTTTAGAACAAGATTAACCATTTGCCAATAGAATGACATCAGGTGGAGCAGTTGCTATGAACCATGAATTCACACTGTCTCCAATTACAGGATACATTCAGGTTCTTATGAGACAAAGACATCTTGGCTGCATCTTGTGTATCCATGCATTTCAGGTACCTGAAGCAAACAGAAGCCCTCTTTAAATAAGATCTACTCTAAATGAAAAACATGCTATAACTGAAACAACAAAGGACCAAGGACTTCTCCTTGCGGAACACCACAATCATTACTGCTGCCCAAACATATATTTTCTAATAGAAAACTAAGGCTGAATTAAGAGCGGTGTCAGTTAGCCCTACACAAATCTCCAACTGACTAATAAAGAAACACCTGAAGGTTTCCTGCTTCTTGATAAATTAAGATCAAACTGTCGTCGCAGTGCTGAGGTCTTTCATCAGCTTGAGTGAAGTACTGTGGTGAGCCTTGAATTTTTTTTTTTCTAAAAGAAGGTGAAATTCTTTATTGACATTCATTAATCAAAAGAAATCTTCTCAAAGACTTTAGAGGAGAAGGAACGTTTGGAAAAAGATGTGTAATTATGGAGAGTAAGGAAACTTTAACTTCTTATGAAGAGGCTGAATTTGTAGAAGTCTGGAATACATGTGGTACTGTTTATTAAAAGTTTAACGTATTCATGAATACATTTGCATAGAAATATGGATGGATTCATGTACTGTATACTTTATATTCGAAAAATATTGCAATTTTTGGTAAATAACTGATGAACCACCACCTAACAAAGTCATTTAAAGAGTAATAATCCTCATGAGGTGTACAGCACTGAGTGGACTGACTTCACCAGCTTCTCTTTCTTTTAATTAAAGTGATGAATTTGTACTTTTGGCTCTTTTTGCCGCACCTGGCTGCGCTGCAGAAAGCATCAGAAACCCTTCTGCTGTGGGCCAGCTGGTGGTTTTCAGATGTTTCTTCACTGCAACTCAAAGACAGGACTTCTTTCTCCAAGTCGCCGGCAATAAGTGCCCTCTCCTCTCTGCAGAGACTGGAAGAAAAAGGTGGCTGTTGTTTGCTCAAGGACAAAAAAACAAACATATTTCTTCACCTTGCTAAGTGAGTTGTGTAAAAGGGAATCCTTTCTATGGGGTATAGGATTTTTGAAAAAGTTTACACTTTTATCGTTCTCCCATCACCAGTCTGCCAGTTCAGTGTCCATTAGCAGGGCACACTGAAATGTATTTCTGATGCATTAAGTGGTGTTAACAAATGGAAACAATTTGCTCAAGGTTCAAGGGAGAAGGTTTCACAAAAAGGATTGTCTGTCATTCATGTGAAAAGCCGGCAAACAACAGGCCTCTCTGTGCCCTTGGACTGAATATTCACTTAAGTGAATTCTCTCTCCTTTTCCATTCTTGCATTCATATGATCATAACACTGTATAGTAGAAGTGTCACATTAATCCTTCAGTTACTTGAAGCTTTTGTGGTGGATCTTCTTTCAAGAAATACTGTGAATTTTAAGATTCTGGCCTGGTCAACCTACCTGTGAAGCGATGACCCCAGAATCATCCATGAGGCAACAGGAGGCTGTTTGCTCTGCGGCTTCATGTGTTCAAACGCTCTGCCCTTGTTTTCTGTTTACATGAGCGGGAAACAAAATTCAAGTGGATTGCAAACAGGATGCATTCAGTTTCATTTGAATCACAAACATATATATATATATATGACTCAACATCACGTCATCTCATCAAGTACTGGGCTGTAGTACTGTAGTCCTCTAGGCCACCATACTGTCCAAGGAAGGCAAACAAACTGGCAATAAAAAGCTGTCGATCATGACAAGATGGCATCGGGCAACTATAGGGCTGCAACTAAAAACATCTTGATGATCGATTAATCTGTCGATTATTGCTTCAGTTACTCAATTATTAACTGGATGAAAAACATGATTTTATTTTTTCCAGCATCAGAAAACAAAACATATTCCTCATCTCATTGTACAATCTTCTTCCAAACAACTTGATGAGGCAAGAACGGACAACGCCGCTACAATAAGGATTCACTACTGCCATATTCAAAGAAACTCCATGAAGTGATGTTATAAACCAACGTCTCTTTGACCGAGTTTCAGCTAATTAGTGTTTGCTAAATCTGCCGTCTCCAGCAGGTTTGTGTCTGTTTTGACAGACAAACACGCGACTACAGGTTACAACAACGAAACGGAGAGAAATCCATCTCGTGATGGACCAAGATATTATAAGCTTTAAGCATTAGCTATTTCAGAGGTGTAACATATCAAGCGTTAGCGATAAGATACCTATTTCAGGGGGGTTAGCTATAAGCGTTAGCTTTAAAACAGCTTTGTCAGGGCACTTGGTTTTGTCAAGCACTAGCTTAACAAAAGCTTTATCAGGGAAGTTAGCTTTATCAAGTGTTAGCTTTAAAATAGCTTCATCAGGGGACTTAGCTTTATCAAGCGCTAGTTTGAAAAAGGCGTTATCAGGGGAGCTAGCTATAAGCGTTCGCTTTAACACAGCTTTGTCAGGGTATTTGCTTTTATGAAGCGTTAGCTTGAAAAGGGCTTTATCAGGGGAGTTAGCGTTAACATAACTATATATATATATATATATATATGAAGTGAAGAAGTAAAACTTACTTATAACAGATATATCCAAACTCTCTGTGTATGCTTTCCTTCGTCAGTGTGATGGTCTGCCGATCTGCTGATCAAGACTTTGATAAAGCTGCTGATTCTGAGGACAGGACGGCTGATAAAGAAAACGTTCTGCCATGAAGTAAACTGCTCAAATACAAGTTCAGCATTTTAATCATGGTTGAAGTCATTTTTCATGTAAAAACATTTCATATTTGCAGCTTCTCAAACGTAAAGATGGTCGTCTTTTTCTTCCAATGATTTCAATCATTTGAATGTATGTAAATTTCATTTTGAGGTAACGACATCTTATTTAGTAGCAGCCCAGTCTCATACCAAAGCGTGTAATAAACCTGCAGAAGTACACACAAGTGTGTATCTAAACACGATCTTTTCCTAAACTTAACCAACAGAAGATGAGCTGCATAGATCAGAATTACTGTTTTTATTCTTGAAACGCCTCAGAAAATACAACATAAAGTGAAAATAATGGACTTTTATCGTGTTGGTGTATTGACAGAGTACCTGTGTGTATTTTGTCCTGAATTCAAGTTTCACTTTTCATTGCCATAAACAGAACAAGTCATCACACTGAAGTAATAATTTGAAAAGTATGAAAGCAGGCTGGAGTTGTGCGTGAAGTGAAATGCCTCACTCGTCACACACCTCTCCCATTCAAGGAGAGGCCAAAACACTCTGACTCCGACTGCATGGATGGCTACAGTTTATAAAAGCTCATTAAAGGACAGAGAAAGGAGGCTGCGCTGTGTGGAGGAGGTGGAAAATATAGAGAAAAAACAGCGTAAAGAATGTGTGAACTTGAAAGTTTCTCAGTATGAAAGAGGTAAAGCACATGTTAAATGATCAGCAGTGTGTGCGCTTCATGTACACATCGCCGCTACATCAAGGTTGTGATGTACAGAATGTAAACGGCTCATACTTTCACAGATTTGGAATTCCACTCACTCAGTTCTTGACTGACTGGTTCAGAGCTACTGTAAATAAAAGAGGAATTACAGAAGAAGAAAGAACAGAGTTTTTGTCTTGGTCTGTAAATACTGCACACAAACTCATGTTTTTATATAATTATCAGAATTATCATCATTATATTCTGCTGAATGTTACATTATATCACATATTGTCTTATATATTATACTATATTGTACTAGTTTACTGTACTATAACCAACTACTCATTATCTTCTGTGCCATATTGTTGAACTTCACATTGTTATACTATATTGTGAGATTAATAAAGGATTATCTTATCTTATCTTAGTTTTAAAGCAGATCAGGTTGGATCTATGGACTAGACCCAAAACATTTACGCCACCTTAAAAAATGTAGGAAATACAAATTAAACAATAGAATTCATTCATTTTTATTTGTATTATAGTAGTAATAATAATAAGATATAGTTTTCATGTCCAGGTGGTTCAAATGTTATAAAATGCATTTTCTGCAGAGACCATCCTTTCATGTATTTATTTGATTTTCTTTGATTTGCATCCAGCTCTTCATTTGATTTATTGAGTGTTTTTTTCTCAGTCGAATCCAAATCTTTTTTTAAATAGTTTTGGTTTGTTTTTTGTTTTTTTACTGAATTCTCTCTTTTGATTCTTCATATTTTCAAGTTAATATGGGTCGCTTCTTCACAACTGCATTCAATTAGATTCAATGAGCTCATCTAGTCCCCAGCAGTGATTTGTTACCGCCCACTATCAGCACACCTGCTGTGGACTCACCTGTGGAGAAGCAGGCTGAAGCCCCGATGCTTCGCTCCGGTCAAAGTCCGACCTCGAAGCCTTCCATGATGGTTCTTCAGTACGTGTTCACACGACTGAACCCTCAGCAGTGCAGAGGAGGACAAACGACATGTGGAGTAACAGATGACATTTTATTTTACAGCACTTTTATACTGAAAAGTATGTAAATATTCAACTCAGCTAATAGAAATACTGTAGTCTACAAATACATCCTGACAACCTCCCCTGTTGATTGAAAGAGAAGGAATGAATTACATGAAGCTGAAAACAAAATAAATGTTATTTCAAATAAATTACAAACAGCTTAAACTTGAGACAGATATATAAATGTAAGATTTAACATCTAATGGTGAACTGAAGTTACAGAACGACCAATTAAAACGCAGTCAGAAGGTCTGGTACACAAAGAACGCTGGAAACAAGCATACCTTTCTTCTTCTATGGTGTCTCTGGTGGACCTCATATTTGATGTGCAGGTCTGCAGGTCTGCTCGAGGCCCGTTGATTCCCAGGAACGTCTGTAAGAACGGTGAACATTTAGATTCAGAGAAGAAGACACAGAGCCATATTGTTGAACTTCACATTGTTATACTATATTGTGAGATTAACGTTTCAGGACTGATCAGCTGTAACTCACAATGGTACCATCGTTAACTCTGTAGGCTCCCAAATGTCACCACACATCAGGGCTACAGAGACCACATGGAGACCACAAGAGCAAGTTTGGGCTGGTTGTGATTTCTCCAACAAGCAGTTGAGACTCACATCCACTGCTTTCGCTTTCCACGGCCGCCGCTCTCTCTATGAGGAACCACTGTCTGCATGAACATAGCTGCTCCGGGGAACCTATAAATTAAAACCTACGCTACAGGTTCTACAGCAGGACTGTCATTAACCTCGTGCGTCAGGTAAATCCAGCTGACCCCTGCAGCCAAAGGAGAGCGTGGAGCTGCGACTGGTCCGACGCTGAAGCACACCGAACATCTCTGCACCGCGTCAGACGTTAAAGCAGAGCTTCAGCCTGCAGTCTTTGTGGTGGTCTGCAACACTTTCTGACCAATAGTGACACTGAAAGAACAAAGTTATGAAACACACAGCGAAGACTTCCTGCTTTCATTCACTCCACCAAAGAAAAGATGCAATTAAGTCCACGAAGAATGGCCAGAGCTTTTAACTGGGATGTCTGAAAGGCTGAACACGCAGAGTGTAAACGGCACATTGTGACCAGAAGATAGTTCCCTTTCTCTCCTTCAGCCGTGTTTACCTGGAGGTGGTCTTCATGTGCTTTCTTTTTTGTGCCAGGTGAGAGAATGAAACAATAAGACGTCTGTTCAAGTCAGAAGCTGCATTGAACGAAGGGCAGGCTGGTGCATTATTACATCCCTCCTGCTTTTCAGTGTGTGTCTGCGTGGCCTGATGTCTGCTCTGTTTTAAGTTTACAAGACCACTTCTGAACGTTGTAATGAGAAATAATGCACAGTTTAATCAATAGCAGCTACTCTTTATGTCTTAAAGAAAGCAGTCGTACACTAAATACATACTTGAGGATGTGACAGACGCATTGAAAAAATAAATAATTACAAGGCCGCAAAAGGCAAAGCGGCTGAGAAATCAGAGACGGCCGCTGAAGAGCAGAGAGCTCCCACAATTTAAACTCGGAAATTAAATTCAACTTTGATGTGATGAAGCAGCTATTGAGGCGCCGCTAAGGACGTAATTAGGAGTCATTAATGTCTGTTGGTCTTGCCAAGGTGAGCCAAGTCAGGGAAGAGTCTTATAAGAGCAGAAGCCACTAAAGTCTTTTATGGTCTTTTCTATGAGGGACGGCTCGACTGAGGTGAATAGTTTCTTTCTTTTATCCGGGAAGAATGTATTTCTCTGTGTGTGAGGGGGAATTTTTACCTGAGCTCGCACTTACACTCGAGCGTTAATGTCTTTAACTGAAACTATGAGAAAAATGTTCGTCAGGCTGTCTCAAAAACAAACATTTCGCTTCATGAAAATAGGATTTGAAATGAAATTATGCCTCTTTTTTTTGTGGTATATAAATTAAAATCGACAAAAGCTCAATTCTGTCGAGCGAAGGCATCGACCTGAAGGTTCAGCTTTGTATTTATTTTCAAGTGTAAGTCTGGGAATAATTTACATTTTCATTGTCATCAGTGACAGAGCGTCTTTTCAGAGGACTCTACTTTAAAATAGCTTCTAAGAAGTACTCAGATCCTTAGTCAAAGTACTAATACACATTGTAAAAATACAATTGCATGGAAAATATTACTCAAGTAAAGTAAATGTTCTGCAAGTATTGAAAGTAAAAGTACTCAGTGCAGTAAAGTATATTACATTATATTAGATGTAGATGATTGCGTCTCCTCATTCATGTCAAAGCAGGATTTTCCTGTTGGAGCTGGTTGAGGTGGAGCTCATTTTAAAGTATTTTGTGATTCTTTTCATTCTGGATCATCCATCGATCGATCGTTTGGAAACATTGTGAAAATAGATATGTGGTCAGATGAGCCCAAAGTGACGCCTTCTCCATGTTTAGTCCAACCAACAGTCCAAAGCTCCACATTAGTACAAATACATCAACAGCAGTGAAGACAATACATCAGTTTCAGGGGACACTGATAAACCAGCACATTTAGCTCTTTGTGTGTTTTATGTATAAAAACCTTAATTTATAACATGGCAGTGTAGTGAAGTAAAAAGTACAAGTAGCATTTAAAGAAAGTACTACATAGTACAAGTACTTCATACTAACATATCTGTTTGATTCAAACGTCTTGAATGAAAATACGAATGAAGTTTGTCTTTTTCTGACATTTCCCCTAATTTTAGACTCTGACTCCTCGCTGCTGATTCCACTTTATCTTATAAGTTTTATGTGAACTAACTGGAATATTATGGGCTCCTTTTCCTCCATATTCTGATCAGTTATTAAAAACAAAAAGAAAAAAGCTAAATGACAAAAAGCTCAGGTTTATTGCCAAGGAGGTTTTCAGCATGCAAGGATCCGGCCTTGGTGTTTTGGAGCAAAACAGTCTCAATAAACATGTTAAGAGAAAGGGAGAAGAAACAAGTGCGAGCCATTAATCTTAAAGACATTTTCAATAAAGATATGTCAGATATACCTGTTTTAAAGCACTACATAGATATGTTAAAAGGAAATATGTTCAACGTGTAAAGTTCAGATTTTATTCTTGACCTTCAAACCACGGCTGCAGAAACGGTCTATTAGCTGAGGAGCTTTCCCTGTTTATCAGGAGGCTGAATTCGCCCAGCTGAGGAATTACTGTGTTTAAGGCCTTAAAATCTCAGGTTTGAAACCTGCTGGGGTTTTTTCCCAGTTGCTAACGAGCATCGACTGAAGCCACCGTTACAAAACTCTCCATACAGTCTGCATCAACAGAGTGTTAATCCGTTAAACTCACTCAAACCACTCACTTCATACACGTCTCAGATAAGCTCGTTCGTCCATAACACTGACGCATACAGAGCACACAGAGCACCGACCTACAGGACGCTGCCAGCAGGGAGCTCTGAACAAAAGATGAACTGTTAGTTTGTCTGAAGAAGTCTGAGGAATTCTTCACATAAATCTTATTTCATAATAGAATAACACTGTGTCACTTCTTTGAATGGCAACAGGAATGAATCAGACATGCAGCAGAAGCATGCAGTGGACTGAAGCAATTCAACATCCATTTTTTTCTACATCTTTTCATCTAGAAATTTACTTGAGCTGCAATAATAACTTCAGCAAAGCGTAAACAACATGTACTCATCCTGTACAGTCCTGTGTCTCCACAGCTGCATTCATGTGGTCCTGAACGTCCACCTCCACACAGAGAAGACTCCACTCTCCATCTCCACCGCTCTCTGAAACACAGTGAATCCACAGTTTTACATCATGCACGGCTTCATCATCAGACATCTTACCCGGACGTGTCACAGGTTTCTGCTTCGTCCTTCGTTCATGTTTACTTCAGTGCTGCTAATTACCATGTCGGCAAGAGCAATTTCCTGCACATCTGTGCATCCAGTGTCAGTCCATGCAAAATGTAAACACTGAACTGAACTGTAACACATGGCTCAGGTATCACTGAAGGATCCACGTCTGATCTGCTGCTTCGCCCGAGAATTCATACGATTGATGCACCTGTTGACCCTGAAGTTTGCACCTTAAACCAGCTGCTCTCAAAGAGACGGTGTGCAGCACGGTCAGGGATCGTGGTCGTCCTCTCCTTTGTCCTCCGCCTCCCTGCCCGATGTCTTTCCCCTCTGGATCAGACTGCAATCAGCCTGTTTAGCATCATTTTGTTTTATTGTCAATATTTATGTGCAGTTGAGCGCATTTCCTGCAGAAATGCACATCGTCCTGCTCTGAAACTGAGTGTTAGCATTACTGTGCTGGAGTGTTAATGAGAGTAGATTTGTGGATTTTGGAAAATGTGGTCCCTGAAAGCATTTTGTGAGACAACAATGAAAAATAGTTCTCCCAGATTCCTGTTTCACTGTGAAGAGTTTTGACAATGCGTCTTCAGCTTTGGCCGACGTTCGCCATCAAAAGCTCCAGAGAAGCTAAACGGTCCTTGTGGTGATGGTTTTTTTATGCTGCACTTGAACAGGCGTTGGAAATCTTCTCCTTTCTATACACAGGAGATATTTGTGCGTCACCAGGTAGAGTTTCTAATTCTCCAGAGTAAATTCTTGGCTGTCGTGTGATTTCAAACATGGATCTCAGCAGAGGTTCGCCGGGTCATGTTTTAATAACTGAGCACTTCATTAAGTAGAATGGCTCATGTAAGTACCATCTTCTGAGTGCCTCTCAATCACCATTCAATCATGCTTCTTAGGACTGACCTATTATAGAACAATTACAAGAAGTGCTGCCCTTGATCAAAACATGAGCTGCATTTTGTCTAACAATCCTCAATCAATGCTCAGTTGTGGAAGATTATTTTATGAAGCCAAACTGCTGCAGATTGTATTTCAATGAGGGAACACTCACTTTTGGAATTCAAAAAGCTTCATTGAATAAAACACTGATCTTTGGCTCAAAATTTCAGTTGCTCATGGAGGAAGGAACCTAATGAATGAGCCCGAAAGCAAACCTCCCTGGTTGTGCAGAAAGATCTTTGCAGTGAATGTGGAGGCTGAAATGACAGAAACGTGTGCAGACGGAGAGAAAGTCAGAGAGAGGAAATTTATTTACAACCTGATTGACTACGATTATCCTCTAAAACACACTGTGACTGAACTAAGCAGACGTGCACAAAGCACAGTAAAATAATTAATGTTAACTCATTAAAACTGGTTTCATGTCATGTCATAATAATCTTGAATACGATGCCTGAGTGTTTGATACTGTGCAGCACTGCACTGGTACTTTTTATACATTCTGCTGATGATGGTAATAACAGCAACAACATTCATGTACTTTAACTTCATTTTGAATGCAGAGCCGTTAATGGGGTATTTGTACAATGTAGTACTTTTACTTTAGTACTACTGCTGTAAGGGGCAAATACAAAGAAGTACTATCAAAAGTACTGTCAAAGGTGTGAGTAGAAGTACTCACCCTGCAGAGCAAAGGGCACCTGTGACTGATGTATTATTATCTGTGACATTATTAGATTATTGTGTTGATGCATCAGTGCAAACGGAGCATTTCACCGTTTGATGCAACATTTATTTAAATCTAATTAAAAACTTCAAGACATTTGACGTCAGATACACTCTGCTTTTCTGTCGCAGGTCAGTGATGAGTAATGTGTCTTATTCTGTCAACTTATCGCGTGTAACTTCTCCGACTGCCTTCAGTTTAATGTGTTTTTAACTGACCCTAAAGATTTTAGGATAAATGGTTAGAGCAGCTTTGGCTGTGCAGCGGAGCAGAACGTCACTTAATATTGTTTTTTGATGTAATTGGTCAGCGTCAGATTCACGTGGCCTCCTGTTACAGAGTGAACTTCATCAAACCTGATGCACTGAAAATCAATAACGAGTGTTTCAGACATTGGATTCAGTTTATTTACTTTGTTTTTGCTGCACTGAAAGACCTTTCAGAGACTTTACATAAAGACAAATCAATCATCCGTTTGAATCTGCCGTCTCTCTGCTGAACACACCTGCACTTCATGTGTGAGTTTGCTGCCCCCTGATGGACATTTAGAGAACGTTTCTCTAAATAAAAGACGAGACCAGAAAGAGATCTGTCTCCTCTGACTGGAGCCTCTGAGCTGTCATCAGTCCAGAGGAGGAAACTTAAACTGCATCAACGTCTTCACTTTTCTGTCTTCACTGTATGTTGTGATCCTGCCGAGGACATCCAGAGTGAAGCTCAAACAGCATCACATGCAATATTATCAATATTATCAATTAAAAAGCATGAAAAGTAGAGAACCATGAAGGAACTTCTCTCTGTAAGTTTTCCTGTGCAGCCGCAGCTTCATAAAGCTTCAAACTATTCCAAACAGTTAACAAACACATCATGTTCACCTTCAATCAAACTACAGAAACAGTAAAGTCAGAGGTAATATTTAACGTGTAGAAACGATAAAAGTCTAAAGGACTTTCATCACCGACCCTTCTTTAAGCTGTTTAACATGTGCTGACGACACGTGAAAAATAACAATGACACACGTGAAAAATGTCCAGACAGTGTAGATTACTGGTTTGACTGGAGTGTGCCACTGGAATAATTATAGATCTTGTTAAAATGTTTAATTCTACACAATAATTAATCTAATACTTTTACTTTTTTTTAAATAATTTTAAATTGATTCATCATAAATAAAAATGCACAGAGAAACAATGAAACATTCAAAGCTCATTAAATGTGTTGATCAATGATTCTGTTTCACCTTCTGTTTTTTTAAATTCTGTAAAGCACTTTGTGATATTGTTAAGAAACATTCTGTATATTTAAGTTTATTATTATTGTTTTGTCCTTAAATGTTGACATTGATAAATTACATTTCAAATAAAAACTTATTACTTTTTGCCGTTTCACAGCAGGAACAGTCCCGCTGCATCATGAATTTAACTGGCAGACTGAAGCCGGTGTGACAGGTGTTTGTTCACACCTGGAAGTCCCACATCACTCCTCTTTTCATCTTTTATTTTTAGAACACTTTTCCTGTTTAGCACTCGTACGTGCTGTCCTGATGTCATGAGCAGGAGGGCTGTAACTGCTGTAAAAGCACAATAATGTTATTTCTCATGGCAGATAGAACAGGTATGTCTTACCTGGTGCACAGAGGGAGGGAAACACTCACATATGGAGGCTGTCTCGACCAGCTCCAACGCAAAGTTCTGGTTAAACATTGGCCCAAAGTTTGCCTTCCACCTTCTGTTGTTTTTACACTAAAGGTCCGGCAATTGTTGCAGCCATTATTGACTCAGTAATTAAGTATTTTAACGTGGGGATTCTGTAATCATTACATATGCCACCATCTGTCCCTGCGCCGCAGCATGAGCACCTGAGATGGATTTTTCCTCCTGAGTAGATAACGTATAAAAACCAATGAAGAAGGGAGGAGGGGAGCACGGCCACGTCACCGCCATTCATTGACAGCAAAACCCAAGCAAATACGGATTTATGCTCAGCAGATTTATCCACATCTGATCTGACGAGGCAAGAAAAGCTGCAGCTGGAAAGACACTTTATCATTAACCTGTTTATGTTAGCACACGAGGTGTTTTCTGCATTCATGTTTCCATTAGAGCAAAAATACTGAATTGAATTGTATTGAATTGGAGGTTTTTCATTACTTTTTCTAAATGAATGAAATAAATATTATTTGTAATATTACATGTAAAACTGTTATTATTCACTTTAAAAGAACATTTTCCAGGAGAGGAAAATATGTTTGACACATTTTATAAGAAAAAAAGTCCTAAAGAAAGGTAACAACAACCTTCATTCATTTGATTAAATAACCCTTTTTTTTCAGGTCATGATATAAATGAAAACAGTCAGTGCAGTCAAACAGTACAAGAATAAACAATTTCTATTTAAAAAATGGAATTTCAAGATACTAAATGAAAAGTTGAACGTGTTTTAAGATGCAGTGAAACAGGTGAGTTCAGTGGATTTTACAGCCTCCACAGGTGGACTTTCATCTCTTTACATGATTTCAGTTCTTTACTGTCTGTAGATGTTTCGGCTGCAGAGGACGTCTGCTTCATGTTTAAAGCAGGTCTCCGTGGTGTGATGTGAACAGCTTCCAGTCAGACCTCACCCAGCCACCCGCCCTCCGCGTGGGCTCTCCTAACATTTTGGTCAACACGTTTATCAGCCTGGTATCTCCCTCCATTGTGCCGCAGACGAACCAAATGATTACAAAAGCTCCCAACTTTGATCCGCGGTCTTCAATTGTGCCTCCGTGCTGTAATCTCCCAGTTCGGCCATTAAAGACTCATGTGTTAGGGCTTTGACAGCAGCTCTTTGAATCTGGGCAGATAAGGATCCTATTGGGGTGTTTTATTGACTGGAGTCAATCTGCTGCAGAGGCAGAAAAGAGAAAGAGTGCAAACTGTTCCTGTTCTGTCTGTTCAGTCTGTGCATTAAGAAAACCTGGTACCGACCCACGCTGGTCAGAGCTGCAGCAGCTACTGCAGGCGCCTTCATGGTTTTAGCCACGTTAGCTAAAATGTTAGCGTGGCTCTTCAGATGGAGAAGTCAGGAGTCGGTTTCTCGACTTTGGTCCGGCTGAAACATCTTTAACTGTTCGATGGATTTACATGAAATCTGCTTCCTGTTCATGTCCACCTGGATGGGAACCGTAATGACTTTTCATGAAGCAACATCATTGGACAGTTTTCTGATGTGTCCAACAATTTAGTTTATGAGAAACTACGTTTAAAACTAGACTAATACAACCGATGTTCCCATCAGCTGTACCCTGTGTTTAATTAGCAGATGTTAACATGCTAAGCTAAGATGGTGACCTGTGGTGAGCATGTTAGCATTTAGCTCAAAGCACATGAAGCACTTGGATGATTATCTTCATCAAAACATTTTATTTGGCTTTGTGTTCCAGTTATTTGTATCAGAAAATGAGAATAATTAATGACGTTTTAAATGACGTGTTTTGTCCGACAGACGAAAACCCAAAGATGTTCAACTCACATGATGTAAGACTCACATCGAAGAGTCTGAAAGCAGCTAATGTTTGGAATTTTTCCTTGATTGATGATTAATTAACTAAAGCAGAAGAGCCACAGTCTGCAGTCGCGAGTCAATCCCTCCACACACATTTAAAGAAATCTGCTCTCTGAGAATCAGCCAAGTCATCAAAAACTTCCTCATTTTCACCACAAATTCAAGCTGGACTTTCTGAAAACTCGTTCTCCTGTCAATGAAACCAACACCATTATGACTAACAAAGATTTATTTACATCAATTTGCACTCAGAAGAAACTGAAGTCCTCATTCAGGAACAAAAGCAAAACACCGACTGAAAAACACAGTTGTGGACGTTTGATAAATATCATCTGCATCAGAGTCACAGTTTGCATGCTTTAAAGTAATAATCCACATTTTAATAGAAATAAATATCTTTGCTCCTCTTTAAGGGGAATAAGGCTTTCAGCTTGTCTCTCTATCTCTGTGTGCAGGAGCGTCCTGATCCCTTCCTAAGCTTCATACTGTACCTGACAGTGTGAGGTGAGTCAATCAAAGATGGCCTCACAGCGTTGGTGCGTACATGCAGTTCGTCCTGGATCGTCTTCCTCTGGTCTCCAAACACCTCCAGTGTTCTGGGTCATTGCACTCCTCCTGCTCCCATGAAGACCGTGTTGATGGGAGGCAGCGAGGACACCAGGTCCTGCACGTCTGAGGACGACGGCACTCGCTGCTGAGCGAGCAGCGCCTCCTGCGAGGAGAACGGAGAGGGAACTCCAAACATGCAGGGGGCAGATCCTGACGAGGGGAGGGGGTGGTCTGACAACAGGAGCGTGAAAGGTGTCGTCACTTTACAGCAACGCATGGTGGAATTCACATTTCTGCTTCGCACCTCTTACCGTTGAGAAATTCAAACATGCAATAAGTGATTTTTTTTGGCCACTTGGGGGCAGCAGAAACAAGCTGTGAGCACAACATTAACATATTGACATTTTTAACTTGTATGCTAACACTTAACAACACATCCAGCAGAGTCTTCGCCATCATTCATCTGGAGTTTGTTTCTGTCATTGCAATACTTTCTCTCTTTTAACTCTGTTTTTGGTCTCCACCAGCTCCAGAGGGAAACATCTGGCTCCTGTGGGCCAATTTAAATATAATTTGAATAATATTTTTTAATCATCCATCGTCCATTTCAGGACTTTCACTTTCAGTAGTCTACATTAACACACCACTCAAGCGTCTGTCGGGTTAGCAATGACATCAGAACACCGTGATGAGACCAATCACAGATCCTACAGCGAGTTCAGATGTTGTCTCATCTAAAGCCCTGTTTTAAAATGATTGGTTGGGATCAATCAGACTGCGCTGAAATTGATTATTTTGCAGCTGAATCTCCCACCCGGGACCCCCGTCAGGGCCGTGTTTCCCCGCTCACCTGCTCCAGATTCGGCCTCAGTGAAATACGCTCCGGCCGTCTTCCGTCCTGGTTCGTCCAGGATGTTGAGCGGGTCGTGGACTTCGGAGTACGTCGAAGGGAACGGACGCAGACTGCCGACGGTGCTGATGACAGACACGTGCTGGTCCACCAGTGATGTCATGCGCTGGCTGTCCAGGTAACTGTTGCTGCCATAAAAACCTGCCACAAGAGGACAGTTCGACTTTACTTCCTGTTTTGCTGTGTTACCCAATCATGATGCTATCACCTGTTACCAATGAACCTGGGAAAAGAAATGACTTTTAAGTGTAACGTGTCGAATTTGTGTCAGCAGAAGTCGACTTTATGCAGATAAAGAGAAACTGCAGTGTTTTCTAAATGATGATGTCAGTAGTTCAGTGAGCAGAAGGTGTCAGCGCCTTTTCCTTTTTCTTACTTTGAAGCTGTAAAAGTTGTATGTTTGTAATCTCACTTGGAAAATTAAAGAAATGTGTCATTTTTAACTTAATGCTGTTTAGAAATCAGGTCACCTTTTACTCACTCAGTTATTCACAGCAACAGAAATATTGACCAGTTCCACCAGAATGCAGGTTATTTCCACATTAAAGCCACGGTCTGAGGCGTCCTTACCGCTGTGTCCTGCAGCAGAGTACGTCTGTCCCTGACACCCACCGCCCGTGGGGTTCAGTCCAGCCCCCACAAAGCTGAACCCCTCTGCTGAGTCCAGAATCTGGGCCGCCGTCTGAGCGTCCAGTCCCTGTTCGGACTGAGCTGGATCTGAGCCTGAACTGTAGCCGGATGCGGGTCGGACTGCAGAGCCGTAAGGCGTCAGGGGGCAGTTAGTGCTGTTAGATGAGTGATGGGCTGACGGGTGGTGATGACTGTAGAACACGTCTTTATTGGGGTGCTGGTCGTTGAAGGAGGGATAGCGAGAGAGATGGTAGGCCAGCGATGAGGCCTGAGACTGAGCCGAGGCCAGACACTGGCTCTGAGTCTGAGGCCTGAAACAGATCGAACAGAGACAACAAAGCATGTTTTAATTAACCGTCAGATGGTTCAAATTCCTTTTAAGCCAAATTCAGGAGAATATCTGCACAAGACTATTTAAAGATAGTTTAAAGTCCATCTATCAGAGTTTTACACTAAAAGTTTTACATTTTAACCACCAGATTTCATGATTTATCAGAAAAACAGACGACGTAGATACACGGTCCGAAATGAAGCTGACCTGAGCGCAGGCTGGTAGTTTGAGGCTGAGGATCCGCCGCCTGGTGGGAAGTAGCTGGAGCTGGTATGAGGTAAGCAGGGGTACAGGGTCTCCGGGTATGAAGAGCAGGGGGTGGGCTGAGTCATGGCGCTGATCGACGACAGGCAGGAGGAAGAGGAGGAGGAACAGGTGGTGGAAGAAGAAGATGTCAGGGGCCTCCCCGTCATGGGCCCCTGGTTGATGACGGAGCCTCGGTGCACTAATGCTGCCGGAGAGATAGGGGGCGTCATGAGGGGGCCGCTGCCCTGAGAGAAGTCCATGTGACCACCTGGACGTGTGACGAGGGAAAATACAGCTTTTACTGAGCACAGAAGACAGGAAGTGACTCTATGAAGACGCTTCGAACGCACAGAGATTTATCAGCGCTTCAGTGTAGTTTTGGTTTGATCAGTGAAAAGACTCTTTAAAACCCAGTGAACACGACCTGTGAGAGAACAGAGTGGAGCCTTTAGCAGCTAAACAGCCAGATGCACAAAGGTTCCCTGACCAGGTGATTTTCCTTCACCTGAAACTGTGAAGCCAGCAGCTTCTGTCCCCTGGTAGATGATGGGGTTCTCTTCCAGACTTTGCTGCTGCTGATTGGTGGACAAAGACATGTAGGTGTGTTCTCCCGCAGACTCATTCTTCACTGATTGGTCATTAGCAGCGCTGGCTTTGTTGCGATTTGCTAGGAAGCAGGAACTGGGAGAGGCCATGAACGCCGCTTTACTCGCACCTGAAAGTGACGGAGGGACATGAACAACAATGTCTGAGCTTCTGTAGTGGAACATGTTGATTTATGAGGACTGTAGGACGAATCTGTGGGGATGGAACAACAAGAAATCACATCAGTCATTCACATCATCACACGATCATTTCCAGTGAATTCACCCATAATGAGCCCAAACTTCAGTACTTTGAGTAGAATATGTTTTAATGCCTGATGTAATTCAATGAATCATCTCTTTTCGGATAAATTTGTCTGGCCTTGAAAAAACAATCTACCACCATGATATTTGCTCTACAGATAGAAAGATAGATAGAAAACACATAGTTTGGATTAATTTACATGATGTAGAAGAAGAATTTCCATTCCTGAGAATTATAGTTTATTGCATTTGATATTATCCTGTTTTATTAACTCTAAACAGACTGTGGACCTGCTGCAGACGTGAGTTCATGTTGGTGAGTCTGCAGCTGAAGCTGTGTGAGTGTCGGTTTTGATGCTTGATACCTGCATTTTTCATGTATTTGTCCAGCAGGTTCTGCAGGTCCTGCTCCTTGTCGTTGTTGAACTGAGTCTCCAGAGCCAGCAGGATGTATTCGTCCAGCAGCATCCTGATCAGGTGGAAGGAACCTGCCAGATAGGAGGGTCACGTCGTCTCAGACATTCTTTGATTCCAGCTTCTTTATCTGCTCTCTGACCTTTAGGATCAGCTGCTCTTTGTTTGACCTGCAGGGTTGCAGGTTTAAAACCGGTGTGTGTGTTTGAGCTTCACTGGGACTCCAGAGAGGGAGCCACCAAATGGTGAGTGTTTATTCACGTCCACGTACTCTGTGTGCATGTGTTTGAACAGAGAGCACACGACCTGCAGATAACACTGTTTAATCAAGGCGAGTCTGGCCATTACAATTTATGGCACTATTGTAGCAATCTGCTCCTAGCCGGCCTGTATTAGTCTTGTGTGTGTGTGTGTGTGTGTGTGTGTGTGTGTGTGTGTGTGTGTCCTGTAGACTGGATAATGGAGAATAAAGGAGCTCAAAATTAATTAGCTTGGTGACAGTTATTAATTTCACAAACAATAATGTTGTCTCAATGTTCAGCTTTTATAAATCGTGTTTTAATATCAGCTGATAAACTGTGATACTGTGGAGTACTCAGTGTACTCAGTGTACTCAGTGTACTCAGTACAGGAGGAAGAGTTCGGCTCAAATGCACTAATATCACACTGTAAGAAGAAGTTAGGATTAAGGATTTTCCTGTTGGAGTTGGTTGAGGTGGAGCTCATTTTAAGGTATTTTGTGATTCTTTTCATTCTGGATCAATCTGCTGATCATTTTCTCCATCAATCGATTGATCATTTGGTTTGGAAACATTCTGAAAATAGTGAAAAATGTTGTCACAATGAGCCCACAGTGACACCTTCACCATGTTTGTTCAGTCCAACCTGCAGTCCAAAGCTCAGATAAATGTAGTGGAGTAAAACCTTGTAGTGGAGTATAAGTGGAAAGTGGCATGGAAAGAAAATACTAAAGTAAAGTATGAAGCACTTCAAGTTTGATTGAAAGGCACCTGAAGATTGAAGAAACTGTTACATCTAGTTGTGTTTTTGTTTCTCCATCTTTTCAGATGTTCTTACCAAAGCTGGAGGCGTTGTTGAGTGTGAGGTTGTGCATCACTCTGGCTCCAAAGAAACTCCACCTGAGGAGGAAATCCTGAGCTCGCTTCTTCACCGATCGGCCGCTCTGCTTTCCGGGCTGAGCAGAGACACAGAGGCAGAGAAGACAAGCTGCTTGGTGGGACGGCATTCGGAGGACAGCGCAGGTGAAGGAACAGCTGTTACCTTGATGACTTTATGCTCCACGACAGAGTCCAGCCACTCGATGAAGGACTCCACGGTGGCGTTCTTTCTCAGCAGCTCCTTCAGCTCCTGGAAGACGGTGATGGAGTTATCTGGAAGAAGAAAGACACCAGGAAGAGACGAGTTTCTTCACGTCAATGTGAGATGATTCAACATGTGTAAATGTTCAGTTTTCTCAGGTTGATCTGAGACAGTATGAGCTTCATGTTCAGCTGCTGCCTCACACTCAGAGTAGACGTCGGGGTCCTGGTCTCCAGTCGCGTTGATGCTGAGCAGAGGCTGCGAGCTGATGCTGCTCAGGTCCACGTTGTCGATATCCAGCACCATGCTGGTCACGACGGCCTGGTCAAACAGCGCCGGACGAGCTATCTGCAAAGATGAGAAAGGACTTTACAGCACACTGATCTGCGGGATCTACTCTGCTCTTCAGGAGGCGCTGTACCTGTGCCAGGTGCAAGAACGACGTCTGTCTCTTCAGGGAGGAAACAAAGTGGCGTGCTATGGGGAGCTTCTTAGCTGCAAGGCATTCTGGGAGGTTCTCCAGGGAGGAGGCTAGCCAGTGCTCCCAGTGTTTGGCAAAGTTGCGGATATCTGCCAACAGACTGATGGACAACACTGATGCAGATCTCTCCTCGATGCTCATTAGTTCATTCATTCATCTCTTATTATGAATCACTGCAGTTCCAAATGACCCCAAAGGCTTTGTTGAGGTTAGACTGGACTTTTTTAATCTTCTAAAAACATTCCAAACCTCCAAAATCAAGATCCAGGCCTCATGAACTGGCCTAAAGCTTTCTGTCGAGCACCAACCCAACACAACCCAGAATAAATGATGGCATTGAACGTTTCTGCAAACCACTGAAATGTTGAAACTTTACATTTCTTTACGTTTAAAGTTTACATCTTAATTTTATGTGTGACTGTGCTGTGGTTAATGTTTCTGCACAAAAACCAGCTGGTTAGGCTTAGAAAAAGATCACATTTTGGTTTAAAATACCAGGTTTTGTTGCCACAAACACGGCTTGAACTGCTGCGTCTTTGGAGTCCAGTAATCTGAACTTTGTCTCTGATGAACGTAGAAACGTTGATGTGATATGAAGGTACAAATTTAACATACCAGTAGTTTGCAGAAATGCCAACATTTTATTCTGGAGCTGAATCAGGAAAACTCCCTCCAGCATGTTTATCTTCCAGGACAGGAAGGGTCTTTTGTGGGTTTTTAACAAAGAGGCTCAGATCGTCTCAACAAAGGTTTCGTTTGTGTAACACATGAACATCACAACTGACTTGACAGTAACATATGAAGTGAAGGAACAAACCTTTCAGGCATCTCCTGCATGGTGGCAGGAATCAGAACATCTGTTAAAACCTGAGGAAATAAAGAACAAACATGTAAAACAGAGTCTACGCTGCTGATCAGTGAGTCAGAGAGAACAACAGGATCCTCATTCAGGTCATTCAGAGAGTTTATCCATGAATCCAGGTGAGCGAAATTTGCCATGTGATGAACTGATGTCAAGTTACAACATCGGTGAAAATAATAAGAAACAAAGCAGGAAGTCATGAACAATGAGCTGAGACGATTCACGCTCCGAAAACCAAATCCAGAAACAGCATTTCATAAGGACCTTATAGAGGATGGAGTCGCAGACGCAGAAGATGTCGACGATCACAGGGTTTTCCAGCAGCGGCAGCAGGTGGTCGGGCATCCCCTGCCAAAAATGGAGCAGAAAATTCTGGATCTGAAACAAAGCATGTGGAGGGTTTTAGCAGTCTGAGCGGACGGTAAACTGTTGGAATAAGAAGAAGAAAACGCTCTCATGCCACAGCAGCGATCACCTCGTCAAAGTTGACATTAATGGCGTTGTCCAGGATGCACTGACAGTGTGTTTTATACATCATGATCAGAGTGTCCACCTGCAGAGGACCAACGAAGAAGAGACACCAGCCACAGACAGACAGCCGTCAGTGTCAGTGCAATGTTCA
This sequence comes from Chaetodon auriga, assembly GCF_051107435.1. Taxonomy (NCBI): domain Eukaryota; kingdom Metazoa; phylum Chordata; class Actinopteri; order Chaetodontiformes; family Chaetodontidae; genus Chaetodon; species Chaetodon auriga. Next base: position 1,595,771 of record NC_135091.1, on the reverse strand, counting down.
GAGTAAAGTGACCTCTCAGAGTGACTGAATGTCTGTTGCCAACCTTTTCTCTGGAGATGTTTCCCTGCAGCAGAAGGTGCTGAGCGTTGGGGAAGTCCGGCAGCAGCGTCCCGGTTTTAGAGCTCAGAGAGTATTTCCTGGTGAAACCTCCCTGAAATATGAAGCATGTCATGCTCTGCTGTCCAGCCCGGTGTTACGTTACTCTAAGTCTGATTCACTGTTTTCACTCACCTCGTTCTTCAGCTTGCTCCCTGAAAATCTGCCATCAAAGAGAAACAGATTTGATCCTTTGGAATATAAATACGTCACCAAGACCATTAAATGGTCAGATGTTAAGTATGTTGTTACCTGGTCAAACCTTTTCCAGAATACACAGAGTGATAGTAAGCGCTGCTCTCCTTGATGCCGATTCCATAGTAATGATATCTGCACGTCAGGATGATGATATTAAACAATAACCATAAAGCACAGCGATCAACATCAAATGTGAAGTTTGTGTGCGTTTACTTGGAGTGTCCTCTGGTGCCGAGTCTTCTCGTTGTTAGAAGAGGAAACTTCTGTCGAATCGTCTGATGAGAGAAGGAGGTAAAGAGAGACGAGTTCCAAATCCTGGTTAAGATTGAAATTGTTTTATTATGTGACTCAGATTTTAAGTATAACTACTACATGTACTAAATAAAAACACACTCTGAAAGGACACCTGGTCATACTTTCTCCACTAGAAGACACCAGAGGACATTTCATGATGTTTTCTCAGTACAGAGTCGGTACCTTTCCAAAGGTCGCAGCACAGGCCGGCTCCAGTTTCTCTTTCCTGCAGAAGTCCAGGTAGTGAGCGTAGAGGATGCACCGAGGCAGACACACTCCTTCACACACTATGTAATTCTCCTCCAGCCTATTGAGACACATCAGAACAGAATATGAGAGCACTGAACGCAGTAAATCCTGTAGCTTCACTGAATTCTCGCTCCACAGCGCAGACGAAACAGAGGAAACTAATTTGGTAAAAAAAAAATCCTTGACTTTGAAGTTTTGAGTTTGTTATGTCAGCGTGCTTCCAAAAGTTATTTCAGAATGACGCAGTTAAAAAGTTCCTCCTGTGAGCTGAGGCTGCCGGCAGCTCTTTGTACTTTGAGTATTTCCATTTTAAACAGCCACAGAGGCACATGTCGTACTTTTCACTCCACTGCATCAGTGTCAGCTTTAGCTGCTTGTTACCTTGCAGATTCCTTCCTGTCCAGTGAAAAGCTCGTATCTCCAGCTGTGTTGATGTTGAGTGTTTGTGCTGAACTGAAGGATGAAGAGTTCCTTCATGTCTGGAGAAAATTCTCCTCCTTCTTCAGCTCAATAAACTCTTTAAAAAGCCTCTTGGATCAGCTGAAAATGCATCGTCACAAAGCTGAAAACAGCCTGTTTTTCTGAGCTTGTCAAACTTTTTGGAGATACGTGGTTCTCACAGGATATTAATCCACAAACAGCAGATAGAAAAACACTGATGGGGCACTTTACTGCTACAGGAGTACCTCTGCTTTTCTTACTTTAAGTACATTTTGCTAATATTACTAATACTTTTACTTCAGTAAAGTTTTGAATGCAGGACTTTTACTGTCTAGTGGAGTATTTTCAGTGTGGTATTAGTACTTTTCCTGAAGTAAAGGATCAGAATTCGTCGTCCACCACCGGCTTCCCTCAGGACGCATGACGGAAGGTTTGTGTTGTGTGAGTACTTGTCCTCTCAGTCTGACTGCTTGCTTTGCTCTTACCACTGCAGGGTGAGCTGGGTCTGCTTCTTCTTGTCCTTGATGATCTGACTGATGGTCTTCCTGGAGGAGGAGACGCTCTGTTTGATGGTCAGGTCTGGGTTAAAGTCTACCAGGTCCTGGTCTTCCTCAGAGGACGGTGTCTCATTACTGTCCTCTGCTTCTACGAACACATGCAGACAACAATGATACAAGTTCATAGGAGGAGATCGAGCTTTGTGTGTCTCTGCCTCAGAAAACGTTTCACTTCAGTGTTTGCTGAGAAAAGATTAAAAACGATGAGTCGGCACAACTTTGAGAGCTGCCTTTGTCTGTATATCTTTCTGGGAAAAACACATACTGAAACACAGAATATACTGTAGATTAGAGGGGATTCAAATCTTAATTTCTCTACATGACTGTTTTCAGCGCGGTTTATGCAGATACTGGTCTTTACATATCATCGTGTAAAAAGGGACAAAAACCTGCATCACAGCTTCTTCTTCTTCTCTAGTGTAACTCCAGCTAAACCTTCCACAGTATTACATGTAAAAGCCTTGAATTAGTGTCTGAGATCAGATGCTGCACTGCACTGGCCCGGCCTGGCTGCCTGCACAGTGAACAACAATAAACTGTTGAAAGAGCCAAACAGCAGACCATCATTTTCTGCTGCGCCATCACAGCCGTTCAGACGCAAACTGTGACTGCATCTTGAATTTTTGTGTTCAAAGGGAAAGTTTTAATCACTTTTTCTTCTTTTTTTCTTTTCCTTTTCTTCTTTTGCTAGAAGCAGAACAAAGGACGGAGGCAAAACTGTTAATGTTATAAAAATGAAGGAAATAACAAACATGGGTTTGTAGGGGCAAAAGTCAAAAAACTGGTTGTGAATCACGAGAGCTCAACAGTATTTTATATGATTTCTAAACTTATCGACAGCAGACGATTTTTGGAAGACAAAGTGAAGGTGAGGATGTTGAGAGCTAACACGCTAACAGTGAGCGCTGAGCCTCTGCAGCAAACAAGCTGTCGATGAAACGTTTAATGCATCAAAAAGTTTTGGAGCATGTTGGTGAAACATCGCCCGATGTTAATATTTGAGAAGGAACCATTTGTGATCACGGTGACGCACTTTTGTTCATATGTGATATTTCACAGCTCTGAATTTAAGAAGTGCAGCCTCTTCTGTTGAAAACTGAAAACCAGAAGAAACTGTGGATTTTTTTTTCATTCTATTCAACAAAATAAAGGTTTTGAATAGAAGTAAATATGCTGAAAAGCTGTTAAAATGATGATTTAATTCTGTGTGTGTGTGTGTGTGAATGTAAAGCTGTATTTCGTAACAGCATCTGACTGAATTTGTTTTATCTATTTCTTCACTGACTTTTCTACTTTAGTCATGTACAAATTACATTTATGTGTCTTCATCCTCAGTCAAAATAAAGAGTTTGTGAAGAAAACGAATGGGATCAGTCAGTTCAGGGAAATCTGTGGTTGTAGCACCACCATGTGGTCCGTGTGTGTCACTTTTTTACCTGAGCAAATTTGACCTCCAATCACTGAAAAACACTCAGATTTAAAGTGTTTGAGTGAAGATTATTTGAAGAAAAAAGCAGAAGATGACAACATAAGATAGATTTTAATATAAAACGTTAAGATTTTGGCTTTATCGCTCCGAACTCCCAAAAAGCAACAATACTGAGTTGAGTGAGGACAGTTTCTTCATTACCTGATTTAATCCCAGAATCATCCTCCTGATGAAAATGTGTCTGTTTGTTAAAGTCTGTGTCTTCCGGTGAGCTGCACAAAGTCTTGGTAAGAGAGTGGATCAGAAACACGCCGTCCCTGGCTGAACTCTCACTGCTGCGTTTCATCGGCATCGTCACATACAATAAATTTCCATAAACGAGTCAACCGAAGAGAAAAAAAAGACAAAAATGAAGTGGGCATGCAGTGAGACGAACAGTCCTCTCAGCTCATTTGTCCTCAAGATTGTGACTCAGCTCTGTGCACATTCTTTAAACACTGTCTGTCAATCCCACCTTCACACAAGTCCAGGAAAAGATAAGAAAGATCATGTCCAGTGTTTCGGTCCGAACCCGAATCTGAAGCTGGAGAAAAGTGGAAAAACTGTGCTGCTGATAAACCTGAGAGCAGCCTCAGACTAATAAAGCTGAGCTGTGGGAAGGCAGAGCTAATGAAGCCGTGGATGCATTCATCATATTTGCAGAAGACTGGGACAAATCCAGGTTATTAATGATTAACAGAGAAACCTTCATCCATCTGTCCATCTGTCCGTCCTGCCCCCCACAATCAGCCGGCCCTTTATACAAAGTTATACATACAGAGAAAAACCAGCAGTCAGAATCGTGAAGTCAGTTTGCTTTCACTTGTTTTAGTTCTGAAACTCAAACATCTCTTTATGCACCATGACTGGATGTTATTTGTCAGACTTACGATTTACTTACAGATTTCAACAGCAAAGAAGGGAATAAAAATCAGTGCTAAATGTTGGAAAGCACAATATTGATTTGGAGAATGTTTTTAGGAAAGTACACAATCATCCAACAGGTCCACGTCTTCAGCGGCGTTTCACCAGACCTTTACCAGTGGTTAACCGAGCAAACCACCTTAAGGACGTTTGCTGCTCGGTTAATCCAGTCATCCCAGAGCGTCATCATCATTCATCTCATCCATTGCAGTTTTCACTTCGGGCCCTCCGTCTGAATTTAACGTCACGTGACAGCAAGCAACCTATTAGATTCTTAAGAGTTGTAAGAATAATAAAGAGAATTCAGTTGCTGTTTTTTAATGCTGACTTACTGCGACAAACTCCAGTCCACTGGGTGGCAGTAATGCGCTTGTAACGCGGTTTACCCGCCGCCATTAAAACATGAGTGAGGAGAAGACGCGACGTCAGACACGTTTAGTCGGTCTACAGCGTCCTGAGCCGCCGGACAGGTGATAACATGAGGCGGACCGAAAAGTAAGAAAGTGAGTGAAGTGACTCCAGTCAGAAACATGTCAGTGTTTCCAACTACAGAGAGAAATTTCAGATCAAATCCTTCAAGATGCATCGGGCCGAAATATGAAGTTAGCTTTAGTGTCATGTTAGCATAATGTTATTGAACAGTTAGCTCGCCGTTAGTTTTAGCAGACCGCCATGAAAAAGTCTGCTGAGTCTGCTGTTTGTCCGGACATCCTCCTGTATCCCGTGGACACAGTTTTTCCAGATATCTACATTTTGAATATTTATGCTCAGTAATATTACTAAACTTAAAGCTGGCTAACTGTGTTAGCTACAGTGCTAAAATTGAATAATCTCGCAGCCGCGCATTTATTCACGTTCATGGTGTTTATCTACCAGGATGAATAAACAGGTGTTTCTTTGAACCCTCTGGAAATTTATGACTGACAATTTGATTTTGCATTTTCACAAAAATACGGTTTGGATCAGCAGAGTGCATTAATTTATTCATATTAATGCTAAAAATCAAGTTTTGTCCGCGGGAAAAGCAAAGGAAATGATTTGGTAATCAAACCTGAAGTTAAACTACAGTGAGATCAATCAGATCAATCGCAGCATTAATGAATGGACACTGAAGCATTCAGAAGTGGATTTTGGGATTTTTATATAAATGGTCCAACAAGATGTTTTTCAGTGCCCACAAAAGAACTCATAGTTGTAAATAAATGTAAAACAAATCCACATATAAAATAAAAACGTATCTCTGATGCACACACAAGAATTGTTTTTAATACATGTAGCAAAAATGCAGAAGTATGAATCTGCTCTTATGTGATTGGCTGAGGCAGAAAGAGCCTGATTGGGTGTCATTTGTGGATGGAGTCGTGTCAGGGGAGGAGACATGTTGTGCCTTCACTGCCATGAAGCTTTTTTTTTTTTTTTTAAGAATTGAACTGTTTGTTTTATGCTGGCGTTGATTTTGTTCTTGTTTTGTTGTTTTCAGTTAAGTGATAAGTGAGTCAAAGTAGAAACTTTGTGAGTTTTTACAAGCTGAGTGTGTGCTTTAACATCAGTGTTGGTTTTGGGTGTGTGTGTGTGCGTGTGTGTGTGTGTGGGTGTGTGTGTGTGCGCTTTATGATAGCAGGTACATTTATTTATCTCCGACTTTTCCTTCAGCGTCTCTTCTGTGTAGGCTTTGACAGTTTCTGAAGCTGCTGCCATGCACTCAGCGCTGGACCCCGACCATCAAAAGTAAGTAAAACAGCGTAGCACAAGTAACATGACGCCAGTATGTTCTTCCTTACACTACAATATATCACATTTAGGCTAATTATTATTTCTTTCAGTATTAATTAATTACTGGTTTGGAAGTTGACAGCAAAGTTGCAACAACCCTGATTCCAGAAATATTGGGACGCTGTGTAAAACGGAAATAAAAACACAATGCAGTCATTTGCATTTTGAGAGAGGTTTTACAAAGTAATGATATCCTTCATCCAATCATGTGTTCACAAAGCTGTGAACCTTTCTCCATCTTTGCTTGTGAACGACTTGAGGAGGCCCCTTTCATGCCAAATCATGATACAACCATCTGCTCTTTACGGAAAGTGTCCTGAGACAACTTCTGCTGTGATTTGGTGCTATCTAACTAAAACTGAATTGAAACTGAATTTTTAAACTATGAGGATACATCAAATGTTTTCAGCATTTTTCATAAATCCACTGCAGCTACAATGAAATGCTTCATCTCCATATAAATGCCAGTGAAAGTAAAGCTCATACTGGGGGTATGTCTGAAACATTGTCTGTTTACTATATAGTTTACTATAGTTAGTGTCCACCATTTTATTTGAGTGTTGGCATTCAGAGTGTTATAGTTTTGCATTACGTCGTGCCCATAAAATTCGCACAATGGAACAGAAAAATTAGTGTCCGAATGAATGAATGAAGTCATAAATCCGATAAACGATTAACACTTATGAAGGTTGATAATAGGAGTTACTTTAATCTGCAGGTCTCAGAATTCTGGTCCATCTGCACCATGTGCCCTGCGGCCAGTGGACCTCAAGTTAACTCACTTGGACTGGAACCCTGAAGCAACCCTGATACACTTCCAGGGACAGTACCTTTCCATATGTGAACTTGACTATAACATCTTGCAAGGAGAAATACAGAACGTACCAAAGACTGAAGCTGCAGTGGATATCGGAGAGTTTTGCCTTGTAGAGGATTTGACTTCAGCCCACTGGTACAGAGGAAGAGTTCAGAACCGAAAAAAGGACTTGTTTGATGTTTTCCTCATAGATCAAGGTAATGTCTTGAGTGTCAACATCGCCAACATATCTTCCTGCTCTAACGACCTGTTCATCCTGCCTCCCAAGATAGTTTGTGGCTTTCTTGCAAATGTAGTGCTGCTCCAAGGTTGTTTGCATTCTGTAGTGGAGGAGTACCTCTCTGACCTGATTGGAAGAAATGTCACAGGTTACATCCAAGCCCTTCTGCCCCACAAGGTGCTCTTACTGGAAGCCCCTGACATCAACATCCATCTTGTTAGACATGGGTTTGGGAGGCACGTGGACACAGATACTTTCCTCTTCTTGGTTGAGATGCTCACGGAAGTGCCACTCAAACAAAGCATAGAGCCAGTTTCTGACTCGCTTATTGAAAATCCAAGGAGACAAGAATTTTGCTTTAAACCATCTGGTTTGCAGGCATACAAAGATATTCTGTCATTTTACGGACCGAGGTTAAGTTGTGGGGCACGTGCTAAAGTGCGTGTAACTGCTGCTGTCAACTCTGGGCTGTTTTACTGTCAGATGGCCAGTATGGAAGCAGATCTTTGGGAAATGTCAAAGAAACTGACTGCTGTTTGTGAGCACAGAATGAAAGATTGCAGTCAGAAGATGCCCGAGAACGTGGGCTTACTCTGCTCCGTTAAAGGCAAAGATGAAAAATGGTACAGAGGCTTTGTGCAGTTTCTCCCGGTCAATTCTCAAGTTAAAGTTTTATTCATTGACTTTGGATTCTTCGAATTTGTCAAAGTTGAGAACATCCACAGGTTGCCACCTGATTTCCATTCAACGCCCATCATGGCGTTCCCATGCTCGCTCTTTTCCCTGAGCGATCAGGATGAGGCAGACAAAAGACAGCAGTTGAGTTTTCTCAAGGCAGGCTTGCTTGGAAGAGCATTAGATGTGGAGATCAAAAGTTTCAATGAAGAGCAGCATCGGTACTCCATCACAGTCATTGGTGCTGAAGATAACCATGTGAAGGTTCAGGAGCTTCCTAGAGTCAAGGTTGAGTCAGTTGTTGAGACAGAATTGTTTCCTCAGGGTGGTTATTTATACCATGAGACAGTCATGTGTGAAGCATTGGGTAAAACACTGGAAGCAGAAGAGGTGCAGGTAGGCTCCGTCTTTGTGGGCTATGTCGAGTATGTTCAGAATCCAAACCACTTCTGGATCCGGACACAGAAACGCAATGCTGACTTTGAAGAAATGATGACACAGATGACAGATCACTTCCGTCAAGTGAAGCTGCATGACGACGCACTGTTGAATCCTGAGCTTGGGACGCTGTGCTGTGCAGTTTATGAGGAGGACATGCATTTCTACAGGGCAGTAGTGACAGACACTCTTGAACATGGAGCTGAAGTTCTTTTTCTCGACTTTGGGAACATTGAGAAAGTGCCACACGTGTTGATCAAGAAGATGCCCAAGACATTTGCCAGCAAATCTGCATTTGCCTTCTGTTGTTCTCTTGTCAATGTTTTTCCTTTGGATGAAGTCTGGACCAGCACCACCTGTGAGTATTTCAGAAGAGCTGTGTCAAACAAGGCCCTGCTTGTCCATGTTGTCCAGGTGAGAAAAAACAAATTTGTTGTTGATCTCTTTGAGATGGGGAGTGACAGCAACCAAAGTATGACCGAGCTCCTGATCTCTGCAAACCAAGCTGAAAGCTGGAACAGCATTCCTGTAGAGCCTGTAGTGCAAAATAACACAGATGTGACAGAAAAAACAAGGTACCAAAGGTTAAGTGTGACACCAGATATCAATGGGAATACAGCACAACGGGAGGATTGTGAGAACAAAGAGAAAACACGCAGTGAAGATGAAATTGAGATGGCCCATGCTCCTGCCCGCTTAAAAGCAGCAAGTATGAAGCCTGGGCGTGAGTTTGCTGTGTGCTGCTCTCATATCAGCTCTCCATCAGATTTCTGGTGCCAGCCTCTAGATAAGGTTCCAGCTTTGGAGGAACTAATGAATCAACTTCAGCTATATTATTCAACTCACACAGTCTCCCTCCAATCAGGGGATTCATATTGTGTTGCCAAGTCACCTCAAGATGGAAGATGGTACAGAGCCTTCATCACTGAAAAACAGAAAGGTCATGCCAAAGTGATGTTGGTTGATTATGGTCATACCATTCAAATCAAGGAGCACAATCTTCAGGCAATAATGCCAGAATATGTTTATGTGGAAGGACAAGCTTTCAGGTGCAGCCTGTACAATCTGATTGAACCTGCTGACCCAAAGAACTGTGGGATTTGGAGTCCAGAAGTGTGTCACTTCCTGAGAGATTTTGTCCGTGACAGCACCTTTGGTCTGAGATGTAAAGTTGTCTCTCAGTTGAATGTGAAAAACAATATGTACAATGTTGTGGACCTCTACAACACCCAAACCCAACAGAGCATAACAAATTTGCTCTTGGAACAGGGTCTGGCAAAAGAAACAACAGTCTCAACAAAGCAACTGTCAACAGTGTTTCCTGAGTCTTTCATCTTCTCTTCATATGGTCTCAGTCCTGGAAAAGAAGAACAAGTCCATGTAACTTACATTAGCAGTCAGTGGGACATATACTGCCACCTTGAGAGAAACACTGACATCATTGAAGAGCTTGAAAAGAAAATCTTAGAGGAGAGTGAAAAAATGATGCGAGCCAGTACAAGAGCTGTTGTGAGGAAGCTGTGCCTGGCAAAATACTTAGATGGCAAATGGTACCGGGGTTTGGCATATCCTGTTGAGTCGCCGCTGTATCTCAGTGTGTTTTTTGTGGATTATGGAAACACAGACATATCTGAGAAAACCCACGTCATGTTTATCCCCAGAGACTCTGCTGATTTGTTGTACACACCCATGCAGGCTCTGAGATGTAACCTTGCTTCAGTGTCCAAGGAAGAGCTCTATGCAGATGTCAAGGCCTGGCTTGATAGTGCAGTCCTCCACAAGCAGATGAGAGCCCTCATAGTTGGAAAGAGTGAAGATGGTTCATTTGATGTTGACCTGTTTGATGGAGAAGTTAACATCAATGAGAAGGTAAAGGAGCTTATTCACTGTCTTTCACCTCGACCAAAGACGGTTGTGAGTTTTGACACAAGCAGAGTAAAGACAAGACAAAAAACACTCCACACAAGTAAAACAAATGCTTCTTCATATCCTCCCACGTCAGATGCCCACAGTGGGACTCAAGTTGGTTGTGTGCACCACATAAAGAAAAAAAAAAACTATGTTCATTGTAAAGCTCAGAGCAAGAGTAGGAAAGTGAAACAGCCCAATGAGGCAAAGAGTGTCCCGGCCAAACCTCAGAAAAACACTCAAGCAAAACAACAAATGGAGTGTGGTGATACAAAGTCAGAGCAACCACAATATGCAGAGAAAACAGACATCCCTCAGCTCTCGTGTTTGCCCAACATGAAACTGACCGAGGGTTTCAGGGTGAAATGTTTCGTCTCCCACATCGACTCGGTCGACAGTTTTTTCCTTCAGCGTTCAGAGGATGAGCCTGCCATCTTGAAAATGGGTGAGGATCTCTGCTCAGGTATCTTCAGAGATTCCTTAGCGACAACCACATCTCTGAGAATCAATGACCTTGTTCTGGCAGAGTATGAGGAAGATGGCACTCTGTATCGTTCTGCTGTTAAGGACTATGAAGGAAGTTCCTGCTTTAAAGTTGAGTTTGTGGACTATGGAAACTCGGCACTCGTGGGCAAGGAGAAGATCTATTCTATACCAAAGGAGTATCTCCTTCTACCACGATTCAGCATATCATGTTCCATGTTGGACACAAGCACATACAAAGATGAGATTTCTTTCTCAGATGCAGTAATGGACAAGCCTCTCATGGTTGATTTTGTCCATCAATATGGAACTCATTGGAAAGTGAAGGTTGAGATTCTTGATGGAGCGGTTGATCCCCCACTGCCGCCACAAGGTGCTGTTGAAGCTGGTACTGAAACCAAAAAGGAAGAGGAGGCTCCTGTGAGTTCATCTGAAATGGAAGAGAGAGTGAAATCCTGTGAACAGAACTACCCGAGACAAGAGGTGAGCGAAGATGAAACGACTGAATCCCAAAGAACGGTGTCCACTGTTGATGGTGACAACTTCATGCTGAAACCACCACCTACCTCATTGTCACACAAATGGAAGGCAATAACCTGCAGGCGCCATAGGAGAGCATCCGCCAGAAACAAGGGTGATTCCAAGACATATCAAAGGAAAACTGTGAAATTCTCTGTCAAAGCGAAGAGTGATTGTGCAGGTGCAATCATTCCTCCAACTGTTCAAGCTAAAGACAGAGTGCATTGTACAGTTCTGTCAGTACTGAGTGACGGCAGTTTTTATGTCAGACTAAAGAGGACCAGTGAACTGCTTTCTGCATTGGAAAGCCGCATGGCTGACAATCTACACAAGTGTGAGATGGTGGCTGAAGAGGATGTTGAACAAGGCCTGCAGTGCTTAGTTCAGGTTCACAAGGACAAGCAATGGCACAGGGCTATTGTTCAACACGTATGCCAGAAAAAATGCCAGGTCTTCCTCATGGATCATGGAATAATGGAAGAAATTCCAAGTGGCTCAATCAGACGACAGTGCAGTGACCTGACAAAAATCCCGACCTTTTCACTTTTGTGCAAAGTGAGCCACTTTGGGTTTGGTGGGGGAGAGGGTGCTCACAAACTGTGGTGTGAAAGGCTCAAAGCAATAATAGGCAAAGAAGTCAAGTTGGTGTTTTTGTGTTATTCAGAGGCTGATAAACTTTGGAAGGTTGAAATAATCGTGAATGGACTGTTCCTCATTCATGAAATCCCAGCCTCACTGTGGCAGAATGACGAGAAGATGCTGTCACCTGTTGGAGCCCAAAAAGAGAAAGCACTACAAGGATCCAGCATGGACACCAGCCATCCTCAGCAACTTGTCTTTGCTCCTGTTCATATAGACAGAGCATACTCCGGCTTTGCTGCTGCAGTGACGACTCCCTTCGAGTTTTGTGTTGTTCTGGGGGACTCGCTTGCCGTCATGAACAAAGTGTCCATAATGTTGGACGATCTGCCCGGGCAGATGTGTCCTCTTCCTGAAGACCACCTTGTCCCTGGCAACTGCTGCCTGTTGAAATCAGACACCAAGAACAAGTGGTGCAGGGCAGAAGTCGTACACTGCGACACCACAGTGATGCTAAACCTTGTGGATTACGGCCATTATGAATGCACGCCGTACGAAAACTGCTCCAAGCTGAAGAGGCTTCCAGTCGAGATGATGAACCTACCAAAGGTGACGTATCCTTGCGTCCTGAGAGGGGTGATGCCTGTTGGAGCAGATGGACAGTGGACAGATGAAGCAGCAGTCTTCTTCCAGAAATGTTTCTACCAGAAGAACCTCCAGATCTTCTTCAGAGAGTTTGTGTCAAGCACACACTGGAAGGTTGACCTTCTGGTTGATGGTGTCCATGTTACAAAGGAGCTGGTGGATGCCGGACATGCCAGTTATATAGACGTCCTGCTGGGACAGAGGTATGCTCTCATCACTTTGTATTTATGTCTTTAGTACACCTCTGTTGCAGTAACTTATAGTCAGTCATTCAGCTCTTATTTTTCACGTTCTGACAATTTTAATTCTCTATACGGCACATTATTTAGACAATGAAGTTAAGCAGCATGAAATTCAGGCCATTGTTTGTTGTGGGCTGTCCTCACGTCAATGGTAAACTCTTAACTGCTAATTAGAAGAAACACCTCCAGCAACATGAACAAAACAGGTGTCCTTCAGCAAAAATCAAATTTTGCTGCCAAGACAGGAAAAAGAAAATGTGTTAACATTGACTAAATACATAAAAGTGTACCTTATTTCTGATACTGTCAGGTTCCAGGAACAGAGCCCCTGTAAAGCTGCTCCTCATAGTCCGGTTGGTGAGGAGGAGGAGGAAACCTTTGAAATGAAGTCACATCTTTCTGTGGAGTTTACAGATGAAGTAGACGAAAAGATGCCGCACGGCGTCATCTCTGGAGCTCATCAATGTAAGAATAATAGTTTTAGCACATTTTGTTTATTATCGATCAAACTTCTTAAAGCACAGTTTGTAAGTTCTGCCACAAAACAACAAATGATGCTGATGAAAATCTGTCCGATGTGACTCGGGTAGAAGTGATGATCACGAGCGAGGTCACGTATTACAGTTTTATACATGTTATGTTTAGTCGCATTAGCCGACTTCTTCCTCACTTTGTGAAATGTCGTCAGGTGTTTCTGGTGTCGCCACTGACTTAAAACCAAATGAAACGCAATGTTAGCTTGAAAAAAATTACAGATTTCTCTGCATTCGTACATTTTTGGAAGCATTTGGGGTAATGTACCAGGTGTAGTAATGAGGGCAGGTGAGCTCAGTGTGAGGTGGTAGGTGGTGGGGAGCACATGGTTCTTACCGTAGGCAGAAAAGGAAGATTTGTCTTGGATATCAGATTTCGTTGTTCTGTGTCTTTGATGGATTTGTTTCAGGAACATTCGACACCACCTGTAAAGTAAAGTTTGGACAGTCATTACAAATCCATTGACAAAAAATGTACTTTTTGGCAACGACCAAAGCTACAGAGGGCCGCCAGTGACGCTGATGAGGTCATCTAGACAAAAAAAAACAAAAAACCCTTTAGTACCCCAAAAAACATGTGCGATCAGGCTTAAAACAAGTTTTCTGGAATAAACCAACTCAAAACATTTGAATAGCAACACCTTCCCTTTCTTAAGTTATGACCCTTTTGTTGGATGAGCGTCTCCAGTAAGTTCTGTTTGGCTTTGAATTTATTTACAGTGAAACACTCCATTAAAATCTATAAATAAATGTGTTCATCACCCTAAAACTCCACAGCTGGTGGGCAGTGACGTACAGTTCTGTGGCCTTGTTTGCTTCTCCTCCGGCAGGTTTTCTGCAGTGAAGTGAAGGTGAAGGCCGTCTGGCTGTATCTTGTCTCTGACATGAACAGCGCCGCCCTGCTGGAAGTTAACCGGGCGTCCTTTTAGTCCAAGTGAGACGCTGCTTGTTGGAGGTTTTGTCTGAACGTCAGGCCTCAGGACGTCGAGAATGAGCGCTGCTGCAGAAGAACATCTACACATCACAGATGCTACTTAATTGTCCTTGAAATGTTGTAAAGTTATTTGTGTTTATTTATGATGAAACTGATTTATTTTGTTGATGTTTGAGCACAGTGTGATTTTCCTTTGAAGAAATCTGAGTTTGTGAACAGTTTAATATTTTTACATTTGTCTCTTAATATGATGTAGATAACGTGTGCTCTTACACATGTTCATCGATGTTACATTCATTTTTTTTAGTATAAATTTTAAACAGTCCAGAGATTTTTAGCTGGATAAGTCCGATTAAACGAAACTCTGCAGACATTTTCACGCTACAGATTTGCCTGAAGTCTGACTGAGAAACACGTTTTTTCTTCCAAACTGTTGTTGTTTGGAAGTTTTCAGTAGATCATTACTGTCCACTTGGGGGCGCTACAAATGCCGAGGGGGGGGGGGCAGCAAAACACGAATCAGACTGTAAATCAGATATTGTTTGATCATTACAAAACTCGCATGATGTTTCAAAACAGTGTTAACCATGTGTGTAAAACTATTTTGAAATTGCTCAATAGGTGGCGCCAACAGTTTCAAATGAATGAATGAGCATCAATCAGTGACCGTTTGAACAAAAACTGCCAAACTTCTTGGCAAACAACTCTGTTGGTCTGGTTTGGTAGATGTTAAGATTGAGCAAAGGTTGTTTTTTTTTTTAATTAAAATTGGCCAATAGGGGGCAGCACAAACCTTTCCTGTCTGGACTTACAGCAGAGTATTTGTGTATTTCAATATTCCTTTATTCCTTTATTATTTATTATTATTTGTACTGTGATACTGGACTGAGTCTTGAGAACAGAGTTCTCTGCCCTCGTGTTGTAGCTGCACGCTTGTTAATATTACTTTTAGTACTAATACTAGTGGCCCTTCCCAAAGTACGTAGTTTCAACCGTATTTTTTGTCCTCACTTCCTGTTTATCAAACTGAATTCAGGTTGTTTTGGAAAAATCAGATGAAGGTTTTTTTTTTTTTTTAAATGAAGAATTTTATTGAGAAATTCAATGTTTGTTAATCTTTTCTAACATTGTTTTTCTTCCATTGATTTTTTTTTTTTTTTTTTTTATATTTTCCTATTTCCTGCTGCACCACTGGAGGGCGCTGTCGAGCCAGGTTCGTTCATAAGTCCTGCGTCTGTCACTGCTGTTACACACTTCATGCTGCATCCACCATTCAGCCAGAATAGGTGGTGTTAACTTAGTTTGAGCAGTGTTCTCTGAACGGGAAACAAAATTCGAGCCGAGGGACACCAGAGTTATTAGGATAGCAGCTTTGGGTCAAAGGTGAAAAACATGAAGATGGAGGAGAAAAACAAACGTAATAAACACGGAGGAGCTTAAAAACGCCCATGTAGCTGAATTACAGCCGTCACTGAACGACTCGATAACTGCTGACTGAGTTACTGCTCAGATGTGTAAATCCGGAGTTTTTCCACTTGTGATTAACGTTAAAAAGTTGATGTCAGAAGTGGGATTCGAACCCACGCCTCCAGGGGAGACTGCGACCTGAACGCAGCGCCTTAGACCGCTCGGCCATCCTGACAGATAATGACTAGTGTCGGATTCATCGTACTTAAAGGGACCAGAACGATGGATTTCAATAGTTTATATTTGTGTTTGTCTGAAACCGCTGAACGTGAGGCTGCTTTGAGACGTACGTGCCGTTCAAGAAATCGACGTTCAAAGTGAGTGAGGAGAGCTCGGTGTGCGCGGGTTCGAGTCCCGGCCGCGGCGCTCCCTGACTCACTACTGATGCCGCTAAACACGTACAGTAATAACAATCGACATGGAGTTGATTTGTTATATAACTGCTGTATAAACTTTAGAACAGCTTAGTTTTAACTGTTTTGTGGATTAAAAAAAAAAATCCTAATCTGAGAAGTTAACTAACCACAGGAGGCCGTCAGACACGTGCAGGGTTTTCTTTGGACTCAAATGTTTTAGCATTTTAAAACTGAAACACTGAAGTACAAAAAAATAATAATTTTAAATCACATTTTTTGCATGAAGTCATCAATGCATAAATGGTGAAATTAGCCCCGCTTACACAACACTATTCTTACAAAAGACCACACTTAAAGCCTGCACTGTTGAAAAATCTGTATTTATTAATGATTTACAAAAGGCTAAACATGAAACCATTTAAATGATTCAGTTCATTTTGAAACCTAAAAAGGAGTCGTTGTTGTTGTTGTTGTTGGGGGAGAGGAGACAGCTCAGTTATTATAACAGCATCTCATCACGTAAAATCAGTTTTGGTGAAGGCTCCTGGAGAGAAATCAAATAAACCCACACAGGATGGAGTCACTCGAACACACCGCAGAGGAGAGACACATTAGAAGCTTTTTAACAGTGAGGACACGCCGGAGCCTTTCGGCGGCGGTGACCGTGATTATGGAGCTTGTGTGTATTTATATTTGTACAACCACACTTTTCTGCCTGTAGCGCAGACGATCACCACCGTACGAGACGTCCCATCGCGTCTCCGAGCAGTCTGCAGGTACACATCTAACACTACAAACACGTTTTTGTGCAAGTTTGTTTTTCCCGCAAGGTTTGAAATAAATATCTGTAAAGCAAACAAGGAGTTAAGGAGTAGTTTTATTTTTTTTATTATCGTGAAAACCAACATTAATCACATTGTGAGTGAAAGGAATCCTTTTCGTCTTGAATTTAGGGTACAATCAATCAAATGAATCCCACACAACTCTGCAGAAAATGACTATTAGATTTAAAAGAAAGTAAAATTAAAGTTGCCTCAGACGAAACATTTAAAACTTTTCCTCCGCTGACAGCGAGGCGCAGCGGGGAGACGCTCCAGCTTCAGCAGAACTTCCTGTCGGATTATCTGTCGCCAAAATGCTGTTAAATCACATTAGTTTTGCAGTTTTTAGTAGCCTGGCAGGTTTCTACAGTAGTAAAAGAGTGACAGTTGTGGACCCGAATATTTACAGTAATGTTGTGCACTTAGAGATCCTTTTCTGCAGAATCTTTCAGAGTTTATCTAAAACGTCACAAAAAGAAAAAAAAATAATAAAATCCCATGCTTTGTTGCTACGGAATGAAAAAACAGTGTTTCCACTCGCTGAGAATTGAATTTTAAAAAACAAGGAAATAAAAAGAGAGATTGGTCTGGAGCTCGGCTGCGGGCGTTTCTGGGCGAGAAGGAATTAAAAGTGTGAAAACAACATGATGCAGAGAAAAGAGAATAAAATAAGACCATAAAACTGTTGGTGTTCCAGCGAGCTGTTAAAAAAACAAACTTAAAATGAGAACAAAGCTTTCTCCATCCCTCGCCCCAAGAACCTCTTCATAAACAAAAATATATCCCCCTTTGTGGTGTGATTCTCAAATGCTCACTAGATACAATTAAAAGGTTTTTACAGTGCTTCATCATTATATATCTTTGACAGACCTTAACGAGGGAAGAAGGTTTAAGCCATAAATGTCTCTCCTATTGCAACGATATAGCTACGTCAAAAGTGAACGGTCCAGTTACTCGATGATTAAAGAAAAGAGAAAACAACACAAACAGGAGGAGACGGTCGGTGGAAGGGAAGCGAGCGCCGGCTCTCTCCACCCGTTTTTTTTTTTTTTTTTTCCCAGGAGCACCTGAACGTCACGCGGCGACGTGGAGGTGGCGCCGGGAGGCGAAGGCTCGGGTCTACTGCTTGGTGTTGAGCTCGTTCTCCAGCTCCATCAGTTTACGAGAAGCTTTGACCTTGTTGGAAACTTCCTTCCCCTGAGAGAAGAGACGCTGGCGCTCCTTAAAGGTCAAACTCTCCGGAGCGCCGCCGGGGATCGAGTTCTCCTGCTCCTGACTGCAACGTGCACGCGCACACACACACACACAGAGGGAGACACACACACACACACACACACACACACACACACACAGAGGGAGACACAGACACACAGACAGACAGACAGACACACACACACACACACACACACACACACACACACACACACACACACACACACACACACACACACCATAGCAATACACAGAGTTGTTACTGCCTTGATGTTGACTCATATTTCAATATATTTATATTTAATATAGAAGAAATGAATTTGTTGTCGATCATTTTGTTTGCAGATGTTCAGTTCCATGTGTTCATTGATCACACAGCAGCTCCCCGTGTGATCAATGAACACACACATCGCACAGAATCATTAATAACAATAAAGACCACATTTTTGAAAAGTCAAATGTAGAATTTGTAATAAATAAATACATGAAAACATAAAGAATCTAATAAACAGGAAGTAATGAAGCTGCACGAAAGCAGAAAAATGACCTGTGAAGCTCTGACAGCCACTGATGGAGGAAGTATTCAGTATTCTTTACTGCAGTAAAAGTACTAAATACTAGTACTAGAATGAAGTGTGCACAGAGCAGCAGAGGACAGAGTCTCACCTCTTCGTCCATTTGTCTCGCGGGTCCTTGTAGACTTCTCCCGATCCTACAACTCCTGCTGAGTTTCCAGTGTACGAGTTAAATCCTGTGTGACGTCACACAGCAGACAGACAGCAGTGAGATGACAGTTAGCATCGTTCGTTCACAGTGTTTGTTCACTGAAAGCGTCTCGGATAGAAGCTGCTGGATGGCGGCGTGCAGATCTCCGCTGCGTCTCACGGACTTATCAAACTTACAGGTCTGTGCCTCAAATCACACACAAACTACTGACTATGGATCAGTGACCGGAGAGCCTGGCGGCCTCGAACCAGCAGCTTCTACACTCCACACGGCTTCATTTCCCACAGACCAGCCTGAGCAGAAGAAGAGAGGGAAGGTTCTGGAGAGGCGTTAAAGTCGTTAAAGTCGAGCAGCGAGCCGAGAAGGAAGGAAGAAAGAGCGTTAAGTCAAAGGGCCATTCAAAGCAGCGGATGGTCTGTGGAGGCATCGCGGGGTCTGAGGCCGAGGTCGCTGCGCTCGCTTAGATCCAGACCCACCGCAGAAATTTAACCTGCCGTCAAGCTTCAGTCAGAACACGAGGAGGGCGACCTCGACCTTTGACCCCACACTTAAACAGTCGGCTCGTGCGTCCCTGTGTCAAATCAGCCTGAGAGCCAGAAGTCCGCAGCCTTTTATTTCCTGACAAACGCGACAGCAGGGGAGAAAAGTTCCTCCTGCTGGAACTTTAAGGTGAAAGATCTCCTAAAGTTCTCTGACTGTCAGCAGATCCAACGATAGAACCAGCGTGAGCGCGCCTGGAGCATGTGACCACAGACTTCCTGTCGGCCTGAATCAAACTGTGACGGCAGAAAAAGAATATTTCCAGCTGCTCTTTCAGTCTTCGTTGAGACGGAGGAACGCATCTTTGGGCCACCTGATGCTGCGACAGATGCATCACAGACTTCCTGTAACGGCGCCGTGGCTGCGTGCCGCAGACAGGAAGTGCTCGGTTATACTTGGTTGGATTTGTTGACAGACAGGAGACACAGAACAAAACCAGCCTTCACCTTTAAAGGTGTGTTTGCACCTTTAAAGGCGGTTTGATGAAGGTTTGTGAGAGAATAGAACTCTGCAGACTCTTCATGACAAACATCCAGCCTGAACGCGACTCGGTGGTGTTTCACAAAACACGACCTGGAGTCTGAGTGCATGCTGGTCTGGAGTCTGGGATGAAATGCGGGGGGGGCTCATTCAGCTCAGATGCAGACACAGTGACAGGGTGCGAACCCACGTGGATCCGTCCAGCTGGCAGCTCCGAGGCCTTTCTTTGGGTTTCACGGCACTAAAGCGGGCGAGATCTGAAGCGCAGTTTGGGCCGGGACCAAGCCGGGTCCCGCTTCAGCCTCAAACCACATGAACACAAACTGGCAGAGAACAAAGAAACCGCAGAGAAACGGGCCAACGGCATTCCTCTGAGGAGCCAAACGAGATGGAAAATTATACTTCTGGCACTGCGAGTGAAAATTCCTCAGACTGACAGAAAGTCATCGCGGCTCGTCGGGGTTCTCAGAGGCGGCGCTGTTTTCTTTGACTCTGGTTCATTTGTGTTGGAGGCCGGCGAGGCTAAAAAAACTTGCTGTTTTTGTTTTTCTGCACCAACACACAGTTTTTGTTCGAGCGTCCGTCTCTGAGGGAATGAAATGTGCTCCTCCTCCTTCGTGCACCTTCTGGAGCAAACCGCCGGCCGATTGTTTTTCTTCAGGTTCAGTTACGCTTCAAAAAGAGGCCACGTCTTTATGGGAGCCAGACTCCAGCGTTCGGAGCTGCCAGCTGATCAAATCTCACTCGCTGAATACACTTCATACGTCAGGGAAGCCAGAGACTCAGGTGCCGCGCGGTCACCTGAACCTGCCGCAAAGCCCTGTGGGAGCTGTAGTAAGGTTTAGTGAAGCTGCGGCGTTAGACAGCGACAGCAGAGACAGACTGACGGGCGAGATGAAGGACAGCCGGGTCAGCTGACACACAGAGGAGGAAAATTAAGGCAAATGAACGGACAGACAGTTAAAGTGGGAGAAGGAAGCAGAGACACAAAGAGGAAGTAAAAAAGACAGCAGGACGCAGCGTGGAGGAAGCTACAGGCAGGAAAAGCAATAGACATCAAGCCGTTTGCTGGGTGAGCTGCTGGCAGCCGCAGGGCAGCGCTGTGTGTGCGTGGCTGTCATGCAGATTTGAGTCATTTCATGGAGGTGGTGGGGGTGGGTGGTGGGGGTGGGTGGGTGGAGGGTGGGGGAGGTGGTGGGATGTTAGTGGGATGTTTTTTTGTCTGATTTGAGTAAAAAAATGCAGCACAAAGTTCTCCATGAGGCCCGGACGTGTCTCAATGTTCAGGAAGCAGCAGGGACGGAGGAGGTTTATTTTGAAGGGGCAGGCGGCTGTTTCCTGGAGCTCAGGCAGCGATGACCTCCAGCCTGAGCTGCTCGCTGCTCCGTTTGTCTGCGGACGTTCAAACAGCTTCGTTCCGTCCAAATGACGCCTGCCTGAAGCCTCGTGGACGAGCAGAGACGTCGTTTCTGAGCAGACGCCAAAACAACGCTCCTATTTTGGAAGCTCACCCTGATCATTCTGAACGTTTGCTTTATCATAAGAAGAAAAAGGTTCAAAATGTGTCTAAAATTGACATTTTGATGAAAACGACTGATCATTTGAATCATTTTTTACTGATCTTCTCTTCTGTTAATCTTTAAATGTCTGTTGGGACCCTTCTGAGGGTCACGCCCCACAGGTTGATAACCAATTGGTTTGACCAAAACACGGAAATAAAACTTACATCGTCCTGATAATTAGTCCCACAGGATGAATTGAATTATTATTAATTGTGATCTCTTTGTGTGATTTTAACATCAGTTCGCACAGGCTGAAAATCACGGAGGGACATTTTAGGAGCAAAAAACTCTCGACGGCCGCCAGCTGACTGCAGTTTGACCGTCTACTGTCGGATATCTGTTTCCAACAAAGAGTCCTCTGGAAGAGAAGCTGTGATTCATATCAAAACATAACATCTGAGAGGAGAAACCCAAGAACAACAGACCTCTGAGAGGAAAGACGACTTCTCACTCCTGAGAAACACGTCTCTGAGCAGGACGGCTGTGAGGGACGACGGCCACCAGGGGGCGCTGTGGTTCAGCAGACAGTTTGAAACGGCCGCAGACAAAGAGGAGGACTCGACACACTGCTGCTGTGTGCTTTTCTGTGTTCATGGAATGAGAGCTGATTCCTGATCGAGTGATTGATGGTGCGTGAAGCCTCCTTCCCTTTAAAGCCAACACCACTAAGCAGAGCCACGGGGGGAGGGGGGAGGAAGGGGGCGGGCAGGCAGACCGACGGCCGGCCTCGACCCCCGAACCAAGCAGCGACAAACCAGACACAAAGGAGGCGGCGAGCGACAACACCAACAGTACTATGATTGGCTCTGATGGGTCTCAATCTGCAGCGGAAAGTGGTGGCGTGATTATCGATTGCTTTTTCTGTCGGCTACTGCTGATCGGGGGGGGGGTGATTGGAGGAAGATGAGGAGGGGAAAATTACCCGGGACAGGAGGAGGAGGAGGTGTTTGAACAAACCAACATAAAAAAAATACACAACAAGTACAATCTGATTGGCTTGAGGAGAGGGAGGAAAATTTCCAAACTAACGAACACAAAGTGATGAGCGGAGGGACGAAAAAATGTGGACAGACGTGTGAAGAAGAAAAAGATGGTGGAAGTGAAACAGAACGCCTCTCTACTGAGGACGAGGTCAAAACAAAGAGGAGAGCACTACGCAGGGAGTGAATGAAGAGAGGAGCGAATGAGAGGGAGGCGTGGGAGCTGGCGAGGGGCCGCGAGCCTGACTCCTCTCTCCTCTCTGCGGCTCTACCTTTAAAGCCTCCGGGGGGGATGGAGCTGGGTTTGGCAGGAAGGGGGGGACCTGTACTGTTGGAGTTGTTGATTGGCGGTTGGAACGAGCCAGACAGGAAGATGCCGTCAGAAAGGGGGCGGGGCTTGCGCGCAGTGGGCGGCGGCTGAGGCTTGCTGCGATATGGCGAGGCGGAGGCCGGGAGGTCGCCGTACGACTTCCGGGTCGCCGACAGCTTCACCTGACCTGATTGGCTGCCGCCGCCACTTCCTGCGTCCTCGTCTTCTTCCTCGTCGCCCGCGTAGGAGACGAACTTGGCGGTGTAGAGCGTGTCGGGGGAGGTGACCTGGGTTTTGAGGTAGGAGGTGTTTCTCTGTGGGGGGGGCGGGGGGGTGTTAGTAGGGTTGTGGGGGGCGGGGGGTTGGTAGTCCCGGGGCAGCGGGGGCCGATACAGACCGGCCGGGTCCTCGGGCGTCAGCAGCTTTCTCTCCGCCTCCTCGTGCTGCCGGCGCCGCTCCGCCTCCAGGCGAGTGTAGTACTCCTCCTCCTGTCTCCTCTGGGGGAGGGACAACCTGTTAGTAAGCTCCACTCTCATTGGCTCTCACCTCAACCAAGGACACTGACTGACTAATCAGCTACAGACACAGCTGGGAACTACTGACCCCACACCCCTACAGGACCCCACATCAGACTCTTCTGGACCTGATCTGCTCTACCTGGACCGCCAGTACAAAGACCACGTCCACCCGGTCCACCAATCCGACCGAACCGAAGCGCGTCACAGCTGGTGCAGACTGGTCCTGAAAATGGTCTGACCATCAAATTCTAACCGAAGCCGCGACTTAAAAACAGGAAGCAGCTGCTTTTACACTACAGGCAGATATTTGATTGAAAAATGGTCAAATTAAGTTAATTTGAATTGATTAATCGTTTGGTTTATAAAGTGCTGAAGGACCGAAAAACCAAACGCACCCAGGAGCCGCTCTTCACCGTCAGGATTTATTGCTCTGGTTCGCTCTGCTCTAAAAACTGCACCATAACCATCAGTTGTATCCTCCTGAAACAACTTCAGGCCGCCAGCAGAAACCAGCTTATGATTATGTCTCAGAGTAAAGTCGGTAACAGCTTTACAAACGCCGCCTCTGAGCCGGACTCGTCCTCTTGTGTAAATAGTGGGGACGAAAATAAGCCCTGAACTTGATCGCTGACATATTTTTAAATAAAGATCACCAACCAAACCAAACATCTAGTGTCCAACGACTCCACCAACCTGAAGACTCCGGAGGAGGAACCTGCTCCTCGTGCTCCACACGACCTACAAACCTGCGACCGGAAACCAGGCCTGCTCCCTGGACCACCCGGTCTACGTCCACCCCCCCTCCCCTCATGGCTGTGGGAGTGTGTGTGTGCACAAACTGTGTGTGCCCTCAGTTTACACCGTGTGGTTTGTGGGCCGGTCTTTGATTCGGGCCACCCTGAATCTACGCTGTGACGCTGCCCGTCAGTCTGCAGGAATGTGTTTGGATTTCTGGGTTTGGAGCTCGACCAGCTGCTCCGCGTCACATGCGCTCAGTCTTCTCGCGCGGGGTTATCTTGGCGTGTTTTGGTCCGTTTGGTCATGTGTTGGAAGGGTGACCGCCGCGGGACGGTCTCTAGCTCTGTGGGTGCGTCCGAGCAGCTCGTGGCGGCTGAATCGGCCGTCGGAATCTGAAGAAACTGGGAGGGATTAGTGGGTGTGTGGGCGTCGATGAGTGGGCGTCTGAATGTGTACGTATGGATGGCTGAGGGCGGGGATGAGGCAGGTGGCTGGGTGTAGCCTTCTGTGTGTGTGTGTGTGTGTGTGTGTGTGTGTGTGTGTGTGCATGAACTGAATATAAAGCATGGGGTTTGTGGGAAGAGTGGGAGGGAGGGCGGCATTCCCTGAACAGTTTCTGGAGCGATGGTGGATGGAGATGGTGACAAAACAAATCAAACATAAACCTGACAAAATCAAAACTGCTTCCCCAAAAAACTGAAACAACTTAAACTTCCTGACAAACACGACAACACGATGGGAGTCCCATGCTCAAGGTGGGTGGAGGCACATAACATGACACAGCAACACACCACAGAGGGTGGGGGTGCACAGGATGAGGACATGCAGTTGGACATCTTCACAATACACAAACAGCATCAGATGAACAGTCAGAACATCTTTAAACATCGTCTCGTCCAGCAAAGTTCAACGCAGCTCTGACGCCTGAGCTAACGCTAACGCTAACGCTAACGCTAACGCTAACACTAACACTAACGCCTCTCTGTGGAGACCTGCTGGTGTGATCGGTGGTCTACAGCTCACAGGACAAATGCACAGAACAATGGCTTCATGGTGACGTCAGTGGACACGATGATAAAACACGGAGACTGTTTGATTTAACACACCAGACGGAGATGGACGGGTGGAGACCAGATCACACTACTGCTCACCTAAAACCTGAAATATTTCTCCAACATAAGGTTAAAAGGCTTCACCTGTGAAACACTTTACATCTATTTTAATTCTATGCTCAATAATCCACAGTGACAAAACAAAAACACAACAATAAAAAACCAAAATCTCCTTTGTCCCTTAATATTCAGACTCATTAATATGTAGATTATTGTGAGCAGAATTAATTGCCGAAAAAGGAATTTTAATCCATTTTTCTTTAAACCTGTGTCACAGCAAAGTGTGCACAGAGTGAGAGGTCTGAATACTTTCTGGAGCCATTGAACATCTGAGGGTTGGACCGAGCGTTTCAACGTCTTTTGACTGATTTTATCATCCTCACTTTATTCTCCTCAGTCTATTTAAAATACTAAAACTGCCTTTTTCTAAAGGAATTTTGCTCATTGTCTCATCATATTGTAAATTTGAAGCTACCACCAGCAGCCCGTTAGCTTAGCTTAGCACAAAGACTGGAAACAGAGGGAAACAGCTAGCCTGGCTCTGTCTGACTCCGCCTACAGCTCATAAAGTGTCAAATGCTTCCTTCTTGTTTTAACTTCACACAGATCTCTAAACTCTCTGTTGAGACACATTTTGTGATCTTCACTTAGCGACTCAGTAGGAAATGGGACTGTTGTGCTGAATGATAGTCTAAATGTTGTTTTAAGGGCTTCTCCAGCCCGGTGGTCCAACCCTGACAGATTCCTGCTCCGTCTCGTCCCACCATGTGGACTCGCTGCCTCACAAAGAGCTACAGAATCACACAGCGACTAAACATCCTACAATCTGTGGCCACTGGACTCCTGCAGAGACAGACAAACCGACCTTCTCCTCGGCCTCTCGTTTGGCTCTCTCCTCCTCCCTCCACCTCCTCTCCTCCTCCTGCTTTGCTCGCTCCTCCGCCTCCCGCTTGCGAATCTCCTCCAGCTGCTGCTTACGCCGTCGCTCCTCGTCCTGCAACTGACCACGCACACGCGCACACACACAGAACATGCCAAAAGGCACACATGCAAACAGGGAAAGAGTTAGTGCAGCGAATGGACGTCGTTCCCACACAGACTGTGACAGCGTCTCCACGTCCAGCGGCTGCTGAACGGCTAACGTACACTAACATGTCGTGTGGCTTTGCCTCACAGGCCTGCTCCAGAGGGGAGGAGCAGAGTGCACTGCAAACACACAGCACAGGCAGACACACACGCCGCTGAACATGCACACACCCACCACAACGACAGCAACCGGAACAACGAAAACAAACACAGCCCCGCTTTCAGCCGCTTGAGGCGCGTTTGGTTTTGTTTAAAAAGTAAATCAAGCGCACCTGAAGTGGCTGCGAGCTCAGCGGGCGGCTGCAGAAACGTACTGATAAAACCATCCCAACACAAAGCCAGCGGGACACGGTGAGGCACAAAACAAGCACACCCTCTCTGGGCTGGGTGGAGGTTAAAGGGTCCGTTCAACAAAAGTATAAAACAATATATTTTGTAACTGTGCTGGTTTTGTGTATATTTTTTATATAAAAAAAGAAATAAAAATAATAAATAATTCTGTATTCTGTCTGGAATTTTTCTTTTTTTAATATATATTTGTCTACTTAGAATTTTAGCTTTTGTCTTTTCATAATTTATTTCTAATCCTTTATTTAATTTCCAATTTGTTTTGTTTTTTTCTTTTTATTGTTAATAGTATAAATATATATTTGCATGTCAAGAGCTTCAATATAAACATATTAACGTCTTTTGTTTGAGATGTTTCCATCTCTCGTTCATTACTCATCTGTTTTGTGGTTCAGGGTGAAATCTCTGTGATGG
The DNA here is from genome assembly GCF_051107435.1 of Chaetodon auriga. NCBI lineage: Eukaryota > Metazoa > Chordata > Actinopteri > Chaetodontiformes > Chaetodontidae > Chaetodon > Chaetodon auriga. The sequence continues at coordinate 1,569,108 of NC_135091.1, read as the reverse complement.
ACACAAAACCTGGACATATGAAACCACATGAAAGAAATATGTGTTTCTGTTTTGGTTGGACGGATTCTTTAAAAGAGAACACAAAGAGGCTCAGCTGGTCACACACGGATGGATGGATGGATGGATGGATGGATGGATGGATGGATGGATGGATGGACGGACACCACGACATGACGTGTGGCCCGGCGCAGGCAGCGCTGGGGGCTCACAGGACTTTCATGCATGGATCTGGACCTGGACCCCCTGTGAAGCATTCAGCCATGCAGGCTCCACCTCCATATGCACTCAAAACATCACTGCTGACAAGAACCACGCCGCCCGCCGCTCCGCTACGCCGTGAGCACGTCAACGACTGCGCTTCTGTTGCTTTGAGGGTTTGAAACACGTGATTCATCATCGCTAAGCAGCAGCTTCGCTCGTCGTCCCTCAGCGGATGTTTTGAGTGGACACGGAGATGGACGGCTTCCCCAGCCAAACAGCATCAAGCATCCCAGGACGCCCCCTCCATGACCGGCTGCTCTTTAGCTAATCATGGCACAGCCCTGCCTCCGGCCCCGGCCCCGCCCCAATGAAACGACGACAGTAGTCCAGATGGGTGGGGAGAGACAGATAGGAAACACGGGCAGGTGGGCAGCCCAGACAGAAAACAGGAAGTGATGTAAGGGCAGGGGGAGGAAACTCGTCATCAACAGGAAGAACATACCAAGTCTAGAACAGAGATAGCTGGGACAGCATTCTGCTGCTGAAGAAGAAGAAGAGAATAGAGAGTGAGAGGGGGGCAGGGAGGGAGGGAGGGAGGGAGGGAGGGGGGAGAAGGAAATACCCAAAGGCTGAAAAGGAGGGTGTGGAGGAGATATCAGTGAAACTAAGTTAGCAAAAAGAGGAGGGGAGGTGGGAGGAGAAACTGAGGAGCAGAATAGAAATAAAGGGGGGGGGGGGGGGGGGACATACAGTAAAGTGAAAACATTGCTGAACTTTATTCTTCTCCACTCTGTTTATTATTGGATGTCCTAAATCCACCACATCCAAATCCAGATGACCGCTGCACCACCCAACCACACCTTCAACGTAACTACCGGAACAACGGACCTCATGAGTTCAATCAGCCAATTACTGTTTTTAATGACATCACAGGACTCCGGTTCATTCCACATTTCTCTCCTCTGCCTCGGCGCTTAGCTTCCTCACGTGAAAAGGGAAATAAACTTCTCTGATCTGCTGCTCTCATGTTTGCTGAGTTTTCGAGCAGAAGGACGTGAAATCCGTTTAAAAGTACTTAAAAGTACAACATCAGCTGTTACACAGTCACACTCTCAGCCACACCGGACAGATTCAACACCTTCCTGCATCCAACCACATCCAACACGCAGTGTACGGTAACACAGCTGCACCCGCCCACACGCTGCTACACCCAGTCGAACTACAGAAATGAAGAAAATAATGCTGCGTAAGAAGCTTAAGGCGCGCCGACGCGGTTCAGGTGGAGGAACAGAGCGTGAAGGCTGCATGATGCTGGGCGCCAGAAAGGACCAATTCTGACTCTCCATCGGATCAGAATCTGACTTTAAAGCAGAAGAGTCGTGTCTCCTCACGGCAGGACGCAGCTGTGAACCACAGGAAACCAAAATCTACAGGAAACCTAAATCACACCTTCAGACTCACTTTACCTAAAGTCACTCCGTTAGATCACGTGATGTGAACGCAGCACAACATCCTGACCTGCCTGCCCAAAACCCTCCCGTCCACCCCTCCAGCCAATCAGATTTAAGCAGCTCAGCATGGCAAAGCGATGACAGAAGCATGTTGCAGATGCACATTGCAGGACATTCATAGTGGGAGCGCCGCCGCAGAGGAAGTCATTTCCCCTGCTGCGTTTGAAAGCCGGCTCTTTCCTTCCTTTCCTCCTCGTGCACAGATTTGTGTGTCAGCAGCGAGCTGATGGTCATTATTACTTAAAACACAAGTCAGACTGTTTTATTTTGGCCAAAACAGCCTTTGCACATGATGCGACTTCCTGTCTCTGCCTTCTCTTCCTTTAGCACTTCCTGTAAATGTTTAAATCGCTCTCTCTAAGCTTCATCTCTCCTCCTTCAACACTTCCTCCACCCTTTCCATTTCCTGTCCTCCAGTCTCTATCCTTTCCCGCCACCCCCGTCTCACCCTGGCTCTCTTCTCGGCCTCCAGCCTCTGCATGATCATCATGGTGTCCACGTCCTCGTCGTCCTCCTCCTCCTCGTCTTCGTCGCTCTGCTTGGACTCCTGCAGTCGTTTCTGGAACTGCCACTCCAGCATCAGCTTCCTGAGGCGGTCGCTTTCCTCCGCCGTTCGCTCCGGCTTGGCCTGGAAAACAAAAGTGCGCTCAGACCTGGATCGGGTTGCTTGTCAGGTCCCTCTGGGAAGGGAACGGAGCTTAAACCGGGCTCACCTGGAGCTCCTGGATCTCCTTGTCCAGCAGGTCGACGATGTGAAGCTGCTGCTGCTTCTCGGCCTTCTCGCGGGCGTCTCGCTTCCAGGGGTCTGGAGACAGACTGTCGCTGGACGTCAGCTCCTCCTTGCTGATGGTGATGTACTGCAGGTCTCGCCTCTCAATGGTCCGCGGCTGCTGCTGTGGCAGCAGCTCCCTGATCACCGTGTCCATGCCTACGAGCACATCACGTTTCATTCATCATGTCGCTGTGGCTGCAGTTTGCACATAAACACATTAAGTATGAGAAAAGCTTTGACTTTTACCGGCAGGGTTGGGGCCACTGGCAGGGGGAGGGACAGCTGAGCGCGGCAGGCTGGCCAGCTTCTCCGGTCTGGATGGGGGAGGCTGGGGCTGTGGGGGGAGGTAGGGCTGGGGCGGCGCCACAGAGGGCAGAGGGGGCTGGTGGTGAGGGGGAGGCATGGATCCTCCGTTGTTGTGAGGTTGGACGGGCATGACGGGGTTGGCCCGGATCTGACCCAGCTTCCTCTCCTGCTCTCTCCTCTTCCTCTCCCTGACAAATCATCATCATCAGCAGCAGCAGCAGCAGCAAGGAGACAACAAATTATTAAAACATGAAACGATGGTCAAACTGTAGTAACACATTTACCTTGTTACACTGTAACTGAACAATATAAACATTTTAATGCTGAGCACACTCGAGAGCAGCACTTTCTCTACAATACTAAGACTGGTTCAGGCCACATTCTGTTTGTCCTGTTTAGGACATGACAACATGCTTTTTGTGTGCATAGTAAACTGTTTGGGGGGTATTTTCTATCACGTGATCTCCCTCCTGTCCTGTAGGTGGAGCTGTCACTTTATGTCTGTACATACAGCCTCATATCATGTCGTTAAGCTAAACGTTCTGTTGTGTTCCCACCTCTCTTCTTCCAGCCGAGCTTTCTCCTTCTCATACCAGCGCTGCTGCTCCTCACGCTTCTTGCGGTCAGCAGCCTGCTGGGCCGTGACAGGAGTGACGGCGGCGGGCGGCGGCGGGAGCGGTAAGTCGGGCTGGGGGTCGTAGGGGTCGTAGGCGTCGGGGTAAGGGGCCGGTGGCGGGGGCGGAGGAGGGGGCAGGTCAGAGCGGGATGGCGGCTGGGCCGAATGTGGCGGCACAGGGTGAGGGGCGTTGGGCGTCTTCCATCGGCCCGGCCCGGTCTTCTGGTTCTGGGTCTTGTTGGAGGAGGAGGAGGAGGCGGAGAAGTTGAGGTGCTCCTGACTGGACGTGGATGACTCCAGCGAGGAGGACACCTGCGGCTGTGGGGCCCAGAGTTCAGGACCTCCTGCAGAAACACAGCGTGGACGAGTTCTCAGGTCACAGTTCAGAGGAACATTTGGAAGATGAAAACCACTAAGCTGCTACATCAGTCAGCCTCTCTCTGCCGCCTTTAGCGGAGGGATCTGGTTCTTCTTACCTGGTGGACCTCTCTGGTAGTCCAGATCTCTGTGCTGGTAGTCCAGGTCCCGGTGCTGGTAGTCCTGCTGGTAGAGTTGCTGCATGCGCTCGTCTGGCCTCATACCTCCTGGCTGGGGGTATAACTCCTCCTGGGAGTGGTTAACCCGCTGAGAGGAGACGAAAACATCCAATAAGAGACGAGAGAAGGGGGACAGGCAATAAAAGGAAAGACAGAAGAAGAAAGAAGAGAGAGACAGAGATAGAGAGAAAGGACAAGCAGGAAGTAGAAAGATGAAGGTAAGAGGGAAGACAAGGAGGAGAAAATGGGGTGCAGCAGGATGAAAAGGGAGCAGATGGAGGATTCAATCATTCCAAGAACATTTTCTGTGTTTCCAGGTCAACGCTAAATCTGCTGACTTACACGACAAACAAATACAAATCTTTGGATCTACTTGAGGTATTTTCTGATGAAGCTGAGACCTTCAACACGTCGACGGTCTGCTGTTCTACCTGCATGCTGTTGTGGATGTTGTCGGCCACTGGGAGGCGCTCTCTGTCCTCCATGCCCTGCCAGTGCTGCGAGGGCCCCTGTCCGGGACCGACGACCCGATCCTGGCTCTTGGAGGCCGGGATGGTGAAGTACTCCCTGGGGCAGGTCTGGGTGGGGATGGGGTAGGCCTCTGGACGGGGAGGGGAGGGCTCTTCCTGCTGAACAAAAACAGAATTTACGGACTGAAAAGAAAATATTTGGGACACTTTCCCGAAGCTGAACAGGCAGCACATTGTGCGGAGCTGGTTTGATTCATTCTGGATTTCTCATCTCTGCTCCAGATACTGTGAGTCCTCGAGAGCCGGCGTCGCTCCGGTCTCATCCGGCCTGCGGGAACATTCCACACACAGACGACACTTCGGCGGCTTCGATCACACGGTCACTTACGTCTGCACACAGGTTGCCGGTGGACACGGAGGTGATCTTGGTGCCGGGTCCTCCGGGGTACACCGCTTTGCCTGCAGGACTCTGGCCCTGATCTGATGGCGGGGGTGGACAGACAGTTGTTTTAGCACAGTTAACGGCACTCACTGACAAATTCAACAATATCCAGAGTGAAGCAATGAACTTAGGGAGGAAAGGAGTCGCCAACAAATCCCAAATTACCCAAACTGGTGACTGAACGTGGTTTCAGAGATTGTTTTTAAAGACTTTTGCAGACACGGTGTTATTGCCCAACAGCCCTGTGGCACTGATTCCATATCAGGGTGGAGTACTTCAAGAATAACACCAGCACAGTTTTACTTTTCTTTCCTATTTCCATCACTGCCTGTGCCAAGTCTGAACCCAGTGGCTTGTTACCATACATACTTTCCATTGAGTCTATTAATCTACAGCCTAAAAGAGGTGGGAATGTTCTGGACGTGTGATAACCTGTTATTAACCTTGTGATGACTGAATCAAGTACTGATCTATTATGGAAGGAGGTCAGGTGTAGTTTAGCACACAGCGGCTAAAATCAGAGCATCAGAGTATAAACAAATCAAATCTCGGTCGGTCGGGGGCTTACTGGCGACGTTGGGGCTGGAGCGGTGGTCGGCTCGGTTCTTGAGGAGCCGATCTTCGCTGCTCATCTTCTTTGGTTCGGGGTACGAGTCCCAGCCGGCCTGCGGGCTCTCCGGAGAGCCGTTCTGCACCGAGCTGTTGTACAGCTCAAAGCCTTCGCTCTTTGGTCGCAGCTTCCCGTTCTTGTCGCGGCCTCGGTCTGATGCTGCAGAGATCAGGATGAAGCAGAGAGAAGGAGTGTTTCAGAAAGTCTAGCGCGCTAACAGGCAGGGCAGTAATTACATGTCATGATATTAAGGTCATTACACTCCCCGGAAATCTGTCCACTTACAGACAGCAACAACATCAGCTCATCGCCTTTGTGTCCAGAGCGTCAGACAGAGGACAGCGTCAGCTTGGTCACTACCTTCTTGACCTCACCTGTGCACTATTATTGGCCGGAGGCTACACCCCCACTGCCCAAAGGTTGACACCAAGAAACGTCCGACCGCACCAAAGAAGAAGAAAGCAGACAGAGGGCAGCGTCACACACTCTTCTTCAGAGGTGATGACTGGGAGGGATTTCAGCTGGAACGTCCACAGGACTCCTCTTAGTGGACCAGGTTTGCTCCTCTGAGCGAAGTCACACCCTCAGTCTGTGAGAGTCTACACTTCAAACATCACGCTCACTGAAGAATGAGCCGCGTCCTTCACCGCCTGGCGGTTAAACCTCTGTCTGCACTGGAAAACACACTGTGGTCGAGGGAATTTGGGAGAAACACCCCTTTAGCGTCATCCTGGACCACAGACCGGCCCGGCCAGAAGACTTCCTTAATGAATCTAGGGTCACATTCCAGCAGACAAAGACCAGCACACAGCCAGACAACCCAGTCAACTCCATGCTGTGTGTGTGTGTGTGCGTGTGTGTGTGTCTGGAGGCACATGCAGCACGCATGCGCATGCGCACGCACACACATATCTGGCTGTGGCCACAAACACTCATTATATCCTTCAGTCTGCTCGCTGCTTTTTTACTGCGCTAGCGAGAAGACAACAAGGACACACTGTCTGGACACGTCTGCTTCTCTGCTTTCATCCACAGCACCGAATCTCTGGCAACAGCTGATGGTGGAGCTCACAATGGTCCATTGACTGAAGCCATTAAACAGCCAAAATCTGCAGCGTTTAGGAAGCCAAATTTATGATCTGTTTAAACGCCTTTCAGGACTGTTATAATAGTCTTAATTGTCAAATATTGTTTAATGGAAAACAGCTTAATCTTCCACTGTTCTGTATTCAAAGTGGACCTGCGTTACTGATTAATCTGCATATTATTTGATCAATCAATTGGTTCATTGTTATTAAACATCTAAAAACGGAGAACGAGACCAGTATAAATATTTAGATCACAAGCCGACGTCTGTTCCACCAACAGTCCCAGAGCTAAATATTTCATTTTTCTGGTTCTTTTCTGCACATTTATTTTCCTTCCATTGAAAATGTGATTGATGAACAAAGCGTTTAAACTTAAAGAATCATAAACTTAATGCAGATACAAAGCTCTTCAAAATATGAGGAAAAACAGACTGAACATAATAACTTTGTTAGTCCAGAAGTGAGTCTGGAGTATGTGTGTGTGTGTGTGTGTGTGTGTGTGTGTGTGTGTGTGTGTGTGTGTGTGTGTGTGTGTGTGTGTGCGCGCGCTCTCACCTCTGGGCATCATGGGGCTGGGCTGGTTGAGGAGCGTGGCCAGGCCGTGGTAAATGGCGCCCTGCTTGGCGACCTCCAGAGTCACCACTGAGCCCGTCCTCGTCATCAGCTCTGCCGCCCTGAGGGGGGGGGGGGGGGGAGAGGGAGAAGGAGGGAGGGAGAGGGAGAGAGGGGGAGAGAGAGAGAGAGAGAGAGAGAGAGAGAGAATATGACACCTACTTCGTCTGGTGTGACACACAAACTGCTCTCCCAGTCTGTCTGTGACACACCTTCATGTTCAAACCTCTACTTTAACTGCATTGATCTCCATCGTTGAAGTGATCAGAACATGATTTCGGCTAAACGTTCTTAGTGCACTGAGTCATTATGGGAAACGCTGGTGAAGTTGGTGTCTGCTGCCTCCCAGCAGGCAGGAAACAAACCAGAGGACCTTCATCATGAAGCAGAGGGGGCAGGGATTATATCTGTCATTGCCAGAGACTCACTTCACTTTAATTTGGGTTCAATCCTGCTGTCACACACACACACACACACACACGCGCACACACACACACACACACGCGCACACACACAGTACCCATGTTCTTCAACAGCCACATGTGCACAGGGCTTTAACCAAATGCCATAAATAACTGAAGGGCAGCTCGTCATGTGTGTTTGAGTGGATGGAAGTCGGGGAACGTCAGCTTCTTGATGACGAGCAGCGAACGGGCTCTGAAGCCTCATGTGGGAATATCACAGGATTCGGCTTTTGTACGAACGTGTTTCAGACCTAAAGGCCCGTGAGGCCTGCAGGAGGGGGAGAGGAGACGACCACAGGGTGACACCGCCGACCACGACGCTCAGAGGGAAGCCGTCTGATTAGCTGTTAGCTGATGTTCTGTGAAATGGGCGGATACGATGAACCCCGCCCAGCTGCTACCTAAAGCGTTTAACCGCTGATTCGTAAATCCAGTTTGACCTGATGGAGACAACAACCCTGAACATCAAGCCTGTACACGCCGAGGGATAAATGGATTAATGTGAGCGGGGCGTTAGCCGCCGAGCGCTTCGCTGCTGTTTCCAAAAACACACACACACACTCTTTCTGCTGCTGTGTGTGTGTTCCAGACATGTCGGAAACTTTGTCTTTTTACGAGGACAAATGGGACGCAACGGCCTCAATGCAAGAACGGTCTGAAGCCTGAGGTTTGCAGGATGTGGTCACCTGGTGTCACATCAACATACGTTACTTCTCAAATGTTTTTAATTCTCTAAATAGACTCTGGACGGAGTTTCATCATCGCCTGACCGTAACTACGTCAGCACTGTGCGGTGGGTGGTTGAGCGGATGGAGAGAAAAATAACATGCGCCCGCAGCGACTCCCTGCTGCCTCATGCAGATAGACGACTGGATGCTGTGAAGGTTTAATCATTATTTACATGCGCCAGCTGGGAAGTTCCCATTTCTAATTTGCGATTGGAAATCAGTCAAGCTGGCATCACATTAAATGATTTCTGGGCACTGAAGCATTCAAATTCTTGCTCCAACAAATTGAAACAGCCAAAAAAAACATCTTTAAAGACTTAAAAACAGCAGCACTAATTGGGCCGCTGTGTCCTACCTCTCTTGTGATAGGCCGACCAGACTGCGGCCGTCCACGCTCAGCAGCTGGTCACCTGCAGCCAATCGGCCGTCCTGCAGAAACACAAACACACAGAATGAGTCGCAGCAGGTGTCTTCCTCACGCTCGTCCATCGTGGCTCCACTCCGTGTGCATACGAACCACGTCAGCCGCTCCTCCTTTGACGACAGACTTGATGTAGATGCCCAGCTTCTCCTGACCGGCACCCTGCAGAGACACAGACAGAGTCCACCTCAGGAAGTCTGCCGACATTCAGACGCTTTGTGTGCAGACGGCTCAGTTTGAGTCATGAAAAGATCACAGGAGGCAAACGTAAACAAGCCGAACGACGTTAAAGCCCACACAGAACTCTTGTCCTCGCAGGGTCGTGACGTCTTTGCAGCCTCGAAAGTGGTTTTGTTTGTACTTGTGTGGCTTTTTTCTCCACTTTCATTGAACATGTTGCGGCGTAAACATGCTTTCAATCTCAGGTTCAGATGAAGTGAAATCAGCCACAGTGTCTCCAAGAGGACAGAGAAGACTGACAATGGGTGACTGTCTGCTTTGGATGGAAGCTCGTTTCCATCATGAGGTAGTTTTTCATTGTTATCATTTTATCATTATCATGAGACACTTTCTCCAAATCACAATAGTCACAATAAGCTGTTCTAAGACATCGCACAGTGTTTCAAATACTGGAAAAAAATCTGAAAGAACGAATTCTGAAAGATTTCAAATGGATTTAAAACCACAGGACATCTGTGTTTCTCTGCAGAACGTGTTAAAATATACTTTGGCAGCCGTTAATATACCTGAGCAGCCCGTGCAGGTGAAGTCTACGAGGGGGAAACGCTGCTGCATGAAGGATGAAAAAGAAATAAGCTTTCTTGAGCGAGGCGCTGAAACAATCTGCTCAAACAGGAGACACTATGGTGGACGTAAGGCTGCTGGGAACAACTCCTGTGCACTTAAGAAGAAGCCAAACGAAGGCCGAACCAGCAGACGTGGAGCACTGAAATGAAATGAGTCACAGCGGGAGAAAACGGTTTCTGCTTCATCCACGAAGCTTCAGTGCACCACATCTACAGCACGCCCTGCAACGCTCCAGGCACGCTGCACAGTGACTGGACGGGCTTCAACGGGTCGCCCGACACGGTGACCATCTCAAGACGTTCTGTAGTCTGATCCCGACAGAAACACCAGCAGGATCTTAAGCACACACGTTCACACAGAGCTGCTACAGAGCGCTGACACTGAGCAGAGCAGGTCGGACTGGAAACGTTCAGCGTCTCCTGAAAGCCAGGCCTCTTTTATCTGAGGTAACAAGTTCACCAACATGTCAAACTGAAGCATTCATGGAGAACCAGCAGCAGTTCAACACATTCCCCCGTGTTTCCATGTTTGGTTTCCCTGCTTATATTCCACTTTTCTGTGCTGGATTCTGGTGATATTTGCTGCGAGCAGTCAAACCTCCACACAGGAATCTGTCCACATTTACTTCACGTCATAATATTTACCTGAAACCAAATCCTTTCTTTACCGAGTAGCAACAGAGAACAGCAAGTGGAGCAGAAACACACACAAAGCAGAGCTTCTGTGTGTGTGTGTGTGTGTGTGTGTGTGTGTGTGTGTGTGTGTGTGTGTGTCTGTGTCTGTGTGGTTTTCTGGTGAGGTGGGGGGGGTGCTGGCATGTTATCAGGCGTATCACGCTCTCTTTGCCGTCTTGACGTGTTTCTCCTCTGACTGTGTGCAGCAGAAGCAGAAACCAGACGAGTATTTCTTCACAGAACGATGAACTGATCAACTCTCTCCAACGCTGAAGACATCTCACATGACTTTCAGACTTTTAAGCAGAGACCAAAGCTGAAACAGGAAGCTTCAGATGGCACACACACACACACACACACCGCCGAGACATTAAGAGTCGCAGCATGTCTGTAAACTCACTCATAAAACTGTGGAGTGGATTAAAAAGACTCCTAATTGCTGCCATCCGTCAGACCTGGCAACGTGGCACAGTGTGTGTGTGTGTGTGTGTGTGTGTGTGTGTGTGCGTGTATGTGTGTGTGTGTGTGTGTGAGTGTGTGTGTGTGTGTGTGAGTGTGTGTGTGTGTGTGTGAGAGAGAGACAGGGGTTACACTCAGGTTAATAGCTCTTACTGTTTGCAGGTCACATGTATTAACGGTTTCATCAGCCGTAGTGGAGAAGATAAAGACAGCAGCAGGTTGTGCAGCGTCCACCAAATTAAACTGAAGACTTTTAACGACCTTTTTAAAAGCACAGAGTCCAATTTACTGAATTTTCTACATTGGTACTGATCAAAGGAGGACAGAGAACCAGGAGGGACAATAAGGCCTACACATATTTATTAAGTACATGAATTTTTGTACTGCAAAGCTGCATACAACAAACTCTTAATATGATTAATCAAGTTAGGAGAAGGAGGCGAAGAAGAGAAGGAGAGGGAGGACTAGAAGAAGGAGGAGGAGAAGAGGGAGAGAGAGAAGGAGAAGGAAAGGAAGGAGAAGCAGAAGGAGAAGGAGAAGGAAGACTAGAAGAATAAAAAGAATTAGGAGGAGGAGGAGGAGGACTAGAAGGAGGACTAGAAGAAGGAGGAGAAGGGGAAGACGAAGAGCTTTGTAAATGTAGTTGAAGATGTTTTTGGACAGAATACTACCTTCAGACGCCCTGAAGTTACTGCTCTTCATCCAAATTTCACACCATTTGAGAAACTCTGAGCACACAGTTCATTTAGAAGCTGCTCTGAAGCTTCAGATCAGATCAGACAGAGACTGTTTTGACATTTTCTCAAGTTAAAAACTGGATTCTAAACATCTTTAAGTCTATTTCGAGCTCTAAGCGTTTAACCATCTGTTTCACAGCACTTCAATCGCCCTGGCTCGTAATTAGCAGTTAATTTGTGTTTTCTCGCCATGTTTAATAATCACCTTCGCCGCTGATCATCGGCTCGCTGCATGAGGACTTTGTTCGCTGTGAATGGCGGCGATCAGTGAGTTCCTGCAGCAGTAAACAACTTTTGAATATGCGGAGACATAAAAATGTGAGTTGAAATAGGTTCAAACAGATCAGTTTGTTATGAACAACAATGAGCTTTGTGCTGACTTGTCATCTAAATCAAACAAATGCATTCCTAAGATTTCCTTTGTGCCACAGAGTTTTGCCAAATGGGATCCGAGTGTGAGTGAAAGCTGGAGTTCAGACATCGTTTCTCAAATTACTCGCATTTTTAACGGCTGTGCCTCCATACAAGGAAAAGTCAAAAGATCCTTTGAGTGTGCGTGTGGATGTTATAATGAGGCTGGATTCATGCAGGCACGGATTTCCTGTGAGTGACATTAAGATGAGAGAACAGTGAATCATTCTGGCTGTTTGGTGTCTGTTGTACATTACAGAAGACATTAAAGAGCCTCTGTTTCAGACGGAGCCACAGCCTCCTGGATTCATCCAGAATGAGGACTGGGGCGCCAAATCAGGCTCCACAGACACTCGAGGGAGTTCCCTGAATCCCTGGAGGACATTTGGAGGGACTTTTAGCAAGTTCGAGGGGATTCAGAAGCAAACCTGCAGTGCAAAGGTGCACGTGGGTGAATCTGCTCGTCTAGAAGGCTGAATTCAGCACAACACACTGTCCTGTAATGTAATTAATTGACTCCAAGCAGCAGCCTGAAACATGAAGCCAGCGCTACCAGCAGCTCCTCCAACAGCCACTCGAGGCTGCCTCCAAAAATGAGCCAGTCCCCATAGACCCCCATATTAACATCTCCACGAATGCAGCTTGAAGGTTTCATATGAAGTAGCTTTTCTTCAAAAACCAAAAAGGTGTTCATGTTCTGTTCAGTTAGACTGGGAGAATATCTGGAATGCCTGAGGGAGCTTTACTGCCTGATTTACTGTGTTTTAATGGACAGCTCTACAAATCAAGTGCACCTTAAAGCTGCCAGGCCTCTTTTAGGGCGACCTGAAGGAGTCAGACGCTTTAAATGTGACTTTAAAAACACTGAACACCTCGACGGCGGCTGTCACACTGAACTGCTCTTTTACATGCAAACGTCCCGTCACGTCGGGATACACGTGACGTTGGTGGCGTTCGAGATGTATTTGGATACGCTGGATGTTTGGCGTGGAAATCAACATAATTCCACCAATTTCCTGAGGTGAGCCTCGCTGGCTGAACACTCAAATTCCCCTCTGAGCACAAGCCTGTGAAAGAACCGAGGAGTCAAACGGCTGAATGAAGCGTTCTTCACTCTCTTCACCTCCCACCGCCGCAGAAAAGAGCACAATACAGAGAAAAGGAAGCTCTCCTTCACCCAATAATGCATCGACACACAGCACACGATGGCCACTTTGGTCAGATTCAGCAGCAGAGTCACAGTGACGTGACGGTCGAGCTGCAGCTGACTCACGCTGAGAAGCATCTCCAGCAGATCCACACAAAGAAGAGCGTCACAGCTGCCAAACACCGCTGCTAACGCGGGCTGGTGACACACCAAGATTACAGCTAACAATGTTAATACACGTCAGCCCGCCTCCCGGAGCCTTTTCTGAGGTTATGAACCACTAAGAGGCAGTTTGGAAGTGGGCGTGGCTCAAAGGCCCTGCACACCCACACAGGTAATCAGCCACTCGGGCAGATCAGACACCTTCTCTGGACTCTGTGCGTGAACAGACTGTGGCTGACTGACATCTCGATTCTCCTGTTCTGCTTTTTTTGCACCGGTTGTTCTTTAGTGAAAGCAATTTCATGACTTCAGAAAGTTTGCAATATAAAGCCGCACCCAACTTTGACCTGAGAGGACGCCTGATCAGCCAAAATAACTGCTAACACCTGTGTGGGTGGGCAGAGGCACTGACACGACCACGGCAGAGGGAGGTTTACTTTAACCCCTTCAACGCTGGACTAACAGCCACCGGCACACACTGACATGTGGCCTTTGTCTTCAGTGGAAAAGGGGACAATCAGCCTCCATACTCAGGTCAAAGCAAAAACAAAAGCTGAACTGAAGACGGGTCCTTTAAACAGAGGACGAGTGATGGTCACTGATAGCACACAGATATTAGGTGTCACATTCTGGTCAGCGTGACAGCTGCTGCAGCACTTTTACACCACTGATTACTACTTTTTATTAGTAAATGTTCATTTAGCAGTAATCTAAGTCAGTAAAATGCATGAGATGCATGAGTGTCATCACATTACAAACAGTGTTAAAGTCTAGAAGGCCAGTTTGAAGTGCCTGCTGCTTTGTACAGAGCGTTTCTGGCTGCTTCTTTAACACTGTGCTGCGTGCAGGGTGTTTACACTCCCTGCCAGAGAGCCTGCATGGAAATAGAAAGAGGTAACTATAATCTAGGGGAACACAGTTTTTCCCACAGGTCAAAAATACACTCGGGGAGGTTTCCTCCTTCTGTCAACCCACTTCCATCACAGAGCAGCAAGCTGCTCTGACTCTCACAGAGCAGCGCGGCTCTTCAGACTGAGGGGATGAAGATAAATCCAGTGTTCGCTGACTCATTCACAGGTTTAACACCTGGACCAGCTTTGGTCTGTTCACAGTCTGGACCTGCTGACAGCCTCTTCAGCTCCAGCTGTTTGGGACGCGTCCACACAGAGCAGTCCTGTTTATTTGAGTAATTTAGGAAACACCTGCAACGCCGTCTTGTTCAAATTCAAGCTGATGTCGACAGTACAAAAACTCGATCCATCAAACTGCAGTCAACAACTCAAACTTATAAGCTGTTAGACGGGCTCAAAACAGACGAGGGAAGCTGCTGGCGTGAAAGTTGGACCCATAAATCTGCAAGTCCAACATTAAAGACAACATTAACTTACTGCAGAGGGATCGTATGCGTGAACACGTCAGTCGATCCGCGACAAAAGGTAAAACAAATCTAAGGGATCTCTGCAAATATTTTTTATCAGTATCAGCCTCAAAAATCCATCTGTGAGGTCATAACTGCTGTACTTGATGTGTGGAAAACAGTGAGGAAAGCCCTCAATGTCTCATCAGTCATACAGCAGCAGCTCCTCATCATCAACGCAACTTCACTCTTCATCATGACAAAGAAACCGGTGATATTTTGAACGTCGTAGAAGTTGACGTAGAGACAGGAAATGGTTTTCAGGGTAAGCATAGAAGAAGATGACAGTGTGCACGTCTCTTCTCCTGCGAGGACGTGTCAGTTTCTCCACACAAACCTGCCAAATGGTGACTAACGAGGCCCGAGATGTACGAACGTTCTCTCCACACACACCTTGTAAACACCTCCTGCACAAAGCTTTACAGGAAAGCCTGTGTGTGTGTGTGTGTGTGTGTGTGTGTGTGTGTGTGTGTGTGTGTGTGTGTGTGTGTGTGCGGCACATCCTCCCATTGTTCCAGGCCTCACAGGGGGTAACCGTCTCATGTCATTGTTCCACTTGCAGCACCATTTGGTCAGCAAACAAACAAACACACAATCAATACTTCAAACACACTGTGGAAACACACAGACCAAACGCAGCTTTTTGAGTCTGAACAGCATAAAAACTTTCCTCGACTCGACACGTTTTAGTGAATTTCAGTCATTTCACACTGCAGTACAAAACACCAGGCAGAGTAAACGACTGCAGACCTTTCCAGATGATCGGGGACTGCTGGTGAATTCTCCACGATAAGCGAACATCCACAAGGCAAAACTTCATTTAGATAAAAGCTGATTTTCTTTAAAGGACTCAACACTGTGCAGTAATGTCCTCCATGGTGCTGAGATGAAAAGACGAGTTGGAATTGTAACTTTACTCCATGAAGTGCTTTGAATATACTGCACACACCAAATACATCCAGAATGCTGCTTTAGCATGCCAGACAATCCCCAATAAGTGCAGCAGAAGATGGACAAGTAAACTACAAGATTTCTGAATGGAGTTTGGTGTGCACATCATGTTTCTGAGAAACTTGGATTGCAACACTCTGCAAATGTAGCTGAGCTGTGCAGAGGGAATGTTCTGTTCTTTACTGTGACAGACAAATGAGTAAACACAGCAGCGCAGGAGGTGGAGGAGGAGGTGGAGGTGGAGTGCTCCCCAAGTTGGGAGTTGTGGAATGCAGTACCATGTAACACACACAGGTTTGACTGGTACAGTATTTTTAGATTTAGATTTTTGCTAAAAGGATGGTATCAATACTATCTAATGAACTGACGCGACTGACCACAGGCCCAAAATGCACCTGTGTTTTCACCGCCTGCGTCTCGTGTGTACCTTAGTTTAACCATTAGCAGATCGGCCCTGAAAGCAAACAAGTGACAAACCTGGAGGCCATCACACTGCAGGGTGCACGCTAAATCCACACCGATCCACTGTTATTCACCCACCTTCAACACTCAACCAGCTGCTGCCACGTGAACCAGTAAGAGAGAATCACAATGTGTGGAACATACGAAGGAATCTGGTCCGTCGAGAAACGAGCGAACAGAGCGTACAGACTCTTTATCCCGCTTCCACGAGCACACACACACCTTTCAAATCACCTTTATATTGAGCTGAAAATAACAGCAGAGAGAGCAGACGATGAAGAAACTCGCACATTAAGACTTTCTTTGTCCATGTTTAACACACACACACACACACACACACACACACACGAAGGAGCCGTTACCTGGTCTTTCCTGCCCACTACAGAGAACCACATGTTGCAGCCACTCGTCAGCGTCGTCCACACCAGTTCACACTGGGATGTCCAGACTGGGACGCACACAAGCCTACACACCTTTTATCCCAGAGAGCGCTTCAACCTGCTAACATGCACCAACAAGTCCCAAACCTCCTAATTACACTGGCAGGGAGCGATCCATTCAGCTGAACGTCTGCGTTTAAAATCACTATTTACGGCTGGAAATGGACAAAAAGAAACAGGAAGTCCTGCGAGCGTCGCAAAAAGAAGTGGAAATTCAGTCCCAGCCATTTAAAAAAGCTGGAATTATTAAACAAGTGGTATAAAAACCAGTGGTGTGATTTTAAAAAGCTGTGTAAATTCCAGTACTTGTGGTGAAACGGACGCAGTAAATTCCTTAAATGTTCCCGAGTGCAGAAAAATTCCTCCACCAGCTCTGAACTGTTAAGAAACAGGATCCAGGCGGCGATCCAGAGGTGAAGTGTCGGCCGGGACGCCGGCTGGGCAGACTGAGGTGGAGCGCTGCTGCAGCTCCACCAGGCAAATACCACACACACACACACGCACGCACCCAAACACACGCACACACACACAAAAGCACAGAGTTATATAACAGGACAGAGCTCAGCTCAGTTTACCCAGAATTCAAGCAGCTGTTTCACTCTACCTGCCTTTCCCATCAGACACACACACACACACACACACACACACACACACACACAGCTTTGAAAGTAAACAGAGTGAGAAGGCTTCCTCAGTAAGTTCTTCCTTCCCGCTCTTCCTCCACACACACTCAGGAAAGCTCTCGCCTTCAGCAGGAAACTGAAGAAGAGGGAGCGAGTCGTCGTGTTTCAGCAGGACAGCAAACACGACGGGTCGTCATCTGCTGCTCTACTTCACCTACTTCAACAAAGCAAGGCGCAGAAACAGGATGCTAAACTGGCTGCTAGCGAGCCACCGGCTGAGCCCAGATCTGTGATCCACAGACAATAAGCAGGAGTGCACATTATGTTGCACATAATATACGTGACAGTGGGAAATGTGTTGATGGAGAAGCCTTAACGTAGACTTACGTAACCGTCTGGCTTCTAACTGCAGGGTTTCCCCCACAGGAAATCTGTTAGTCAAAGTGGACGTCCAACTGTGCTTTAAAAAATAAAATCCAAGCAATATGGGACAACGTGGTGCCTCTGAGGAGCAAACCCTGTCTCTGTTCTGGCTCCGTCTGCAGCCGTGGACGCAGATAAAACGTGAAACTCAAATGAGACAAACCTCACAGCAGGTGGTCTGCAGCGGCCACAGGAGCTTTAATTATCTGCTTATCTTTCATAACGCCATCAAACTGCTGACGATGGAGGCCTTCTGAACACTGATGTTTTATGTATCTGCTGTTGAAGTCTGTGTGTGTCCTTTATTTCAGCTGGCAGCAGGACAAACGTCCCGTTGTTGTGTTTTTTACGTTGGTCTGACTGATCTGAGAAGGTCACCTTGAGACAACAACATTATAAAGTTTATTAGTTTGCCTTCTACAGTCCACCAGTCTGAGTCCTGCAATACTGATTTCACCCAGCAGATGGTGCCACCGCACACAGCTTCCATCTTTTAAGCACTGATAATGATTCATCCAAATCTACTCACATCATCTCCTGTCAGTCTCTTTTCCTTCCAGCCAGTCAGTTCATTAAATCCAATACGCATAAAAAGTTCATTGATTACAGCAGGAACAGTTTGTACTTAACATGAGAGGAAATGCATGAATCTTTAGGTCAATCTGTGCACTTCAGAGTGATCCATGTCCCACTCAACTCAGCCCACCGTCCACACCCACTCCCCCAAAAACACCCACTCCCCTAAAACCAGCTCGTCCTCTGCAGTGTCAATGTTTATTCTCTGTGCTGCTGTCAGACTCAACAATGAAAAGAAGTCTATTTAAAACAGCAGCCTCTTCTGTCAGCACTGTGCCGCTCAAGCCTCTCACACACACACACACACACACACACACACACACACACACACACACAATCCAACACACTCCGTCTCGACAGCCAAGATAAAAAAACATCAAAGCTATTTTTGGATTTCCTGTCAAATCCATGCCAGTCCTTCACAATCTGCTTTAGAAAAAGCTTAAAAAATACATGATTTCTGCCTTGAAAGAGAAGTTTGACTGAAAAAACTTCCTTGAAAAGCTCAAACACACACACACACACACACACTTCAAGGTGGTATTTCCTACCTTGGCAGCCACGATGCTGAGGCCCATGCCGTTGTGCTTCTTCAGGGTTACTGTGACAACCTCCGGCTCTTTCCTCATTGGCTGAAAAGAGAGATGGACAGGAAGGACAAACTGTGAGTGAGGACGAAACCTCTCGATGCGTCTCTAACAGCCTCGGGGAAAGTCGGCGAATGTCCTGCAGCGTGTTCCCGCTGTGTGCCTCTGAAACGTTACGAGGAGAACGAGACCGCCGAGTGAACGAGGGAGGGATGAGAAAAGGGAGGGAACCAGTGAAGGAGGGATGAAGGGGAAAGGGGAAGACCACAGAGGAACCTGTGGTCGCTGGAATCCAGTCAAGAATGAAAACCACATCATGGCTACCCACACACACACACACACACACACACACACACACACACACACACACACACACACACACACACACACACACACACAGGGCTGGGTGGGGAGAAAGACAGAAACAAAGAAAGAGAGAGAGCTTCGAGGTTTCCCACATCATGAAGAAACAGTCTGACAAAGGAGACTCCAAAACAAACACACTCGTGTCAGAGTTAAAGAAAAGGACGTGTGCGCCGTGATCTGGATTTCTGTGTGTGTGTGTGTGTGTGTGTGTGTGTGTGTGTGTTAGCATCTCAGCGGCGTGCGGCTGGATGGCACAGTGAGCCGTTTCTCCGGCTGGAACACCCAGAAAACAACAAAAGGACGACCGCACCGCAACTTCAACACGAAACACTGCATCTCCACCGCACCGGTAGCAGCTACGGCTACACTGCAGCTACACGCCAGCCACAGAGTGAGACCTCTGACTCGCTCTGCGCTAAAGAGCAGCTAGCCTGAGTCTGACAACCATCGGGCGTGTCGACTCCGGGACATGTCCATGTCCGCCATCAGAAGCGCTCTGCAGGTTATCCATCCGGCGGTGCAGAGGAGAGGATGGACGAACTCCCTGAGAGCAGAGACAGGCTCGCCGCACTGACGAGCTAACAAGCAGCAGGTGGTAGAAAATGTGAGACAGCCAATCGTCAGCATTATTAGATCCTGATACAGGAACGCTGCGTGCTTATTGGCTCACTGATACTGGTGTGATTTGACACTAAACAATCAAAGTCGCCCTGATCAGCACTGAAAGGGTTACTGTACGAGCTCCCGTCGTCCACACACAGATCCTTCCTAAAGCCATTTCTCTATCAGTGATTGGGGGGGGGGGCACAATTCACAGCCCGACAGCAAACAATAACCCTTTCAGTGTCGCAGCGTCCACATGAGCACGGCGGGATTGTTTTAAGACAGACCTGAAAAATGTGAACTTATCCTTTAAGCTTCCTGTCTACAGGCCGACTTATGGAAGGTTTTACTGTAAAGCAGCTTTATGCCCTCAGCGACCATGAACCCAAAGCTGGTCTACATAAAGATCTGGACATTTCGAGACTTTTTCTGGCCCACGAGTCAGTTTTAATTCTGCAGGAAGGACTAGAAGAAGCAGACAGAGCAGGTTCAAGGACCAGACATGTCACCAAGGTTAAGGGGTCCAAACAGTAAATATGTTCCCACCTCTCTCAGCCACCCAGCCTGGGGGGTTGTTTAAAAATATTAATATAATGACAGGACTGAAACGACGGTGAACCAAATGGCCGCTGTCCCGCCACCACCGTGATCCAGCTGTCACGCCTAAAGACTGACTGCTGTGTTTACTGCTGCCATGAATCAGTGCACAAAAGAAATCAATGGAAACAGCTGCAGAGTGGCTCCTGGCTCTGGATCCTGCTGCCCTCCATCAACAGTCCGACAGTTTGTTCCACTCTTTGAAAACCTGCCTTCTGTCCACATAACGCTAACATTCCCACCAATCAGGTAGAAGAACAGACTCCACACTCTTTTCTCTCTGGAGTTTGGTTAAAAACAGCAGGAGAGCACTGACTGTGTCTGTTGATGTTTTCTTTAAATATTTAATAATCCAATGATACCTTTACAAAGCTAACGCTTAGCTACAAGCTAACTTTGAGAGAGAGAGAGAGAGAGAGAGAGAGAGAGAGAGAGAGAGAGAGAGAGAGAGAGAGAGAGAGAGAGAGACGCCTGCATTATGTCGAGGTTACAGTCATGAAATAGTAGAGCAGGATAAACAGACCAATTACAGAGGAAGTGGCTGTGTGTGAGTGTGTGTGTGTGTGTGTGTTCGTGTGTGTGTGCTGCGATGAGAAGAGCTCTATCATTTACTGCTCCAGGCCCACTAACTAACCTCTGCAGTGTGATTGGTGTTGATTAAATCGTGTGTGTATGTGTGTGTGTTTGGTGTGTGTCTCTGTGAAGGTTGTTATGAAAAGTAAATTGCCCCTTCTGAAGTCACTGTAATCACTGCCTTCAAACTGAGAGACCACACACACACACACACACACACACACACACACACACACACACACACACACACACTCTTCTGGACTCAAATCAAAGCGACTTCCAGGTTTAAACTCTTCTAAAAATAGTCAAACTATGTCAGCTGTGCCGTCATATTGTCTGCAGCTCAGCTTCTGTTGAGGAATTTTACCTTTTTTAGTCCTGAATCCACCTGGAAACTGATCCATGTTTTGATTTTGTTACGTCCTGACTGCTGGAACTCCCGTACAATCCCCCTTAAACCCAGTAAATCCAGTATAATTTACACCTGAATTATCCAGTACGCTGGAGAGACGAGCTGAGCCAGAAGAGGGTTGACGGGAGCAAATGAAGGGATCTTATATAATGTTGATGCAGATCATTTTCTTATGTAATCCAAATTAAACAACGCCTTCAGGTTAGCAACTTAGATTTTAAAACATACCAGCCAATGACACGTTGTTATCATGCTTTTATTTTGAAGGCAGACGATAATGTTGCAAGGTTGAAAACTGAGCTGCGGTTTTTACATCGTGACAGACAGATTTTTAGAAACGTCAAATTAGGGGGACAGCTGAAGAGACAACCTCACCACGATCACGTGAGACGAGCAGATACGGTGCAGATCTTAACGTCTCAGCGCAGCACGGAGACAACAGTAAAGCAGTGTCCTGAACTTCCTGTGCGGCTCTGAGAGTGTGTCCCTGCTCTCTGCTGTCTGAGCTGTCACATCTACTGCACTTAATTCTCCAGAGCTTCCATGAGTCAGCATTACTTCACCTGCGCAAACCAGCTTCACCTGGGACGCCCTGCTGCCCCGACACACAAATACACAGCAGCAAAGGGACTCGGAGTGTGTGTGTGTGCGCATGTTCACGACCTACCATCTCAGAACTGTCCGCAGCAGAGAAGTGGCTGTCACAGTCGGCTCCTTCAAAGTGGACGGTCCATGTCCCGGGCGAACGGGGGTGAGGTACTAACCTACAGAAACCTGGAAGCATGCGCACACGCGCACGCACGCGCGCGCACACACAAACACACACACACACACACACACACACACACACACACACACACACACACACTTACTTTACAGCACACCCTCACTGAGCCACAAAAACTCCAAAACTCCAGGTCGACTTTGGGGTCAAGACAAAACGAAATGCAGATGGAGCTCAAATGAACACAAAAGCTTCAATCATGAAATCTTTACACATCTAAAATGGTTTTAAAGTCTCCTGCAGACATGTTTTAAGACATCCAAAGACACTGCTGTGGACAATGTTTGAGTCCATCGTCAAGCTGACCCCAAAAATACTAAAACCCTCTTTTTAGTGAATGATATTCAGAGCGATGACTAAACTGTGAGAGACCAGATTCCAGGTCTGATTATCTTTAAACTAATAAATGCAGAAACTGTTGATTGATTCTCAGCAGACTTGCGTCCTAAATACTGGTCCAGGTCCCGGTGGCTTTACCTCTCTGCAGCAGCGGCTCCAGGAAGTCCTGCAGGCCGTTGGGGAGGCTGCGCACCACGTCGCAGGAGTAGCCGTCCTCAGGGAGGAGGAAGGGCAGCTGGAGGTCTGGATCCTCCTCCAGCTGCACCTCTCTCCCATCACTCCTTGCCAGCTCATCTGCTGTGTTTTCTGCCACTGCCACCACGTGGTCTATCAGCTCCTGGACAACACACACAAAAACATGTCAGACAACACATCCACCACGACTTTCAGCACCTGAGCCAATCAGATCCGTGAAGCTGCTCCTCGTCTTACAGGCGGGATGTACGGCTCGTCCGGAGCACAATGGTAGTTGGTCATGAGGGCGTGCAGCTGCAGGGAGTTGAGCTTAAAGCAGGTGTTGTGGATGTTCTGCACATCCTGCATGGAGTACTTGTCCATGGTCAGCAGGGTGGTGGCCTGGAGGACACAGACACTTCAGTCAGCTTTGCTTCTCATGTATCGGAAACATGTGGATGTTTTATCTTTCAGCTGTGTTTGCACCAGCTGAAATTTAACAATACACTCATCAGAATCTGATGACAGCTGTTTGCTTCTGCTGCCAGTGAGCCATCAGCATCAGCTCAATGTGATCAAACAACACTCACGCAGTCTCCCAGCATCCTCTTACCTGCACGATTCGACTGAGGTGGCAGTCGGCGGCGAGCTCCAGACCCTGCTTCTCCGCCCAGGCCTCGATGTGGCTGAGCTGCTGCCGGAGAATGGCCCCCCAGTAGTGACAGCACAGGCCCGACTCCGTGTCCGTCACCAGCTTGTTGAAGAGCCACATGTTGATGAAGTGGAAGAGCTGCGAGAAGAGCTGGATGGTCAGAGCGGCGTTGACCCGACACCGCCGCAGTAGCGACATGGCCCCCGTCAGGGTGTGCAGGACGTCCTCTGCACAGAGAAGGAGAGGGTCATCTCACAGCTGTGGTCATGTGGTTTTCTTCATGCAAAGAAGCTCATATATAAGCTCAATGACCAACAATTAACTCTGCATGAGGAGGGTGAGGACCGCTGAGACAGGCGGGGAGTAGAGGACAGAACAGCATTGTCTCATGTTACTGACATGAGACAGATGAAGCTTAAAAACACTCCTTCACGCCCGGTTTACCACCATTTTGCCTGGTTTACCGCCATTTCACGAGGCAGGACTCCAAGTTTTAAAGCATGTTACGTGCATATTTTAATTATACATCATAAATATCTCACCAATCTTGGGTCTCTGTGGATTGTGCTCCTCGGGGTCGTCCAGGAAAGCTGGCATGTAGTTGTTCAGATCCGCCTGGAGGCAGTGGACCAGGTACCTGCAGACACATCGCAGCTCGTTAAAGACGGCAGACGTCCCCGTCAAACGACACAGACGCTCTGATCCAAACTTCTGTCACTTAACAACAAGCTTTCCACCTCGACTGATGAGTTTTTCCAACAAGTCGTGAAAACTTTCCAGAAGAGACTGCACATCCAGAAATTCAGTCAGTCTAACAATAAGCTCTGTCTTCTTTATTCTACATAACGTTAATGCTTCAACAAAGCTCTTTTTGTTACCATCAGGCTTCTGTGTGTTTCCTGCAGACAGAAATGTGGAGGTATCTTTGTGTTTTGTCATTTTTCCACTTTGGGTTCCAGCTAGTTTAATCTCAGCCCCTCATTCCCCTGCCTGGAGCACATATAACCGCACACAGACTGACTTGAAAGCCATCTGAACCAGATGGGCGAGGATGTCCTGGGCGTCCAGCGTGATGCGGTTCAGGTCTCGGTCCTGCTTGATGAAGTTGAGCAGCTCTGAGGCGTTGGCCATCCAGAAAGCCAGCGCTCCTGCGATGTTCTTCTGCTTCTGTAACGTACCAACGACAGCCACACAAAGAAAAACACACACACGGAGGAAGCTGTTAGAGCGGCAGCACGGAGCACAGAGGACGGTTAAGAAGGAGGTAGGAGAGGGGTTTCTGTTTGAGTGGCAGCCAGAAGGAGCAGTTGTTACTTCAGGGATAGACTCATGCCCCGCCCACCCCTCCCTCTGAGCCAACCCAGCGTCGAGAGGAGGAGTGGTCATCACTGTCGAAGACGGCGCTCAGTCAACGTGTCCTCATTGATTTCTTCAGTTTTACACAGTGAGCAGAGACATTAGTGACCACTCCGTGTCCTCCCACGCTCCACTGACCAGGTCCTCAGACACCAGCAAGCTGCTTCCTGTCCCATGTTCTTTTTGACCAAACTGAACATGTTCAGGCTGTGGACTTAAACTGTGGGCCACATGTACTCACACTGCAAGCTGTAGGATCAACAGGTGACGAGAAGCTCATTCGTTTTCAAGTATTTTTTTGTTTTTTTTTACCTGCTAACATTTCCGTACAGTGTTTTTTTATATGCTACCACACATATCATGAGCGAAATAAGCAACTTTATGGCTGAGCATTTCAACGTCTGACCTGCAGTGGACCAATGACAGTCTCACCTCAGGAGGAACCAATCAGTCGACCTGCAGGGCGGAGCTACAGTGAAACGAGGATCAATATAACTTCCACTACTTTCATTTCGATGTTGAGCCGACGTGCGTTAGCCGACGTTTGTTACACGATGATTCATGACTCGTGCTGACGGGACATTTTCTTTGGCTTGCAGGTGTTGACAAAGAAAGTTCCAGCAAACGTTCGTCAGAACAGTTTGTCACATAGCGAAGCTGCTAATGAGGTTTGCGTGTTTGATGAGCAGAGTCGAGCTGCAGGTGGAGGGCAGGTGGAGATGGAGGCGACGGCTGCTTACACGCAAGCTACGTGAAGGCGAAGGTGTAGAGTTACATTTGAGCCGATGAAAAGCCTGAAGGGATTTTTTTTTTAAACGAAAAACTTCTAAATATGTCATTTTGATGAACAGATCAGTACCTGGAGAGGAACTTTAGACTTTCCTTCAGCCTATCAAACAAACAGCAGTTTAAAGGGCGACAGAAAAGCTACTGAACACACATGTTGTGCCTTCTGTTCGTCTGCAGCTGCTCATCACTGCGTCATGGAATCAGCCTCCTGCAGGGCAAAGTGATCCGTCAATCAAACAGCTGCAGAGTGAACAAACAGCTAAAGCAGGAAATAACACCTGAGAATAATTAATGACATAATTATCTGACATGGCCAGCGGTGACGAAATCAGACTTCAACAACGCTCAGTTTCTGCTCCGTGTGTCAGTCTACAGCCTGAAACATCCGCAGATCAACAGGGAGGACAGAGCTCAGTGTCTGAGGAGCTGATTGGTTAATATTCCCACCAGTCAGAGGGAGGGACGTGTGAGGCTCACTCTCCTGCACTCATCTATCCCCGCCTTGAAAAACGTAACACAAATCAAACAAAACAAAGGAAAAAAAAACCCTTCATTCAGAACAGCCAGAGAATGAGAGATGGAGCCAAGAGCATCCAAAACGAAACGGGACCATAAGACACTGAGGAGACGCTGAACACGGACGGATGGCTGGACATGTTCAACTCCAAACAGACAAATGAAGCAGAGGAGGTGGAGGAGGTCGGAGGGACGCGACTTGTCTCTCATCCACACTGTTGAAGGAGAAGCAGGACGTGATGTCACACAAAACGGATGCCGGAATTAAAGATGGAGAATGACGGGAAAGAGTGGTTGCTTTGGTTTCGCTCAGTTTTTGTTTGGTTCGGTTTTTTAGTACCAGGCAGGTCCAGGAAGCTGAATGGAATTAGTCGGGTTGATGGTGCTGTTGTTGCTTAGTTTTCCAGCTGTGGGAGGACGCATTATTATGGCTGTATTTTACATTTCTGTTAGCATGGAGGAAAAGAAGCAGCAGCAACAATGAAGGGCCGGTCAAAAAGCAGACAGAGAGCAGGAGGGAGAGAGAAGTCGGAGGTAGAGAGGCAAAGAGAGAAGCCGAGAGGTGGATGAGGTGGAGCGACATGAGTTTACATCTTAAACCGTTTACGATTCGCCTTCAAAGGAACGTCCGACGCTCCAGCTGTACGACAACACAATCGACTGTGACCTGAAGGCTCAGCGCGGGTCACTGACGCTGCAAAGATCAGGCAGCACACGGTCTGTCTGTCACACACTCGGGTTGTATTCATTTACACTGGCTTTGGCTTTAAAGAAATACGCTGCTGCCGTTCAGAGTCAGCTCATTTGCACTTCTGTCAACACCTGCATGCAGAGCTACAACTAAAGCTCTTTTCATTAGTGACTGATCTCCTCATTTTTCTGCTTTATCAATCAATGTTTTACTTTAGAAAAAAGTCACGCAGCTCGAGGTGACATCTTTGAATCGCTTGTTTTGTTCAGACAAAAGTGCAAAACTAAAAGTCATTACATTGAAAACAGAGAAAAGCAGCAAATCTTCACGTTTGAGAAGCTGGAGCCAGAGAACATGTAGCATTTCCACTTAATTAATGAGCGTGACGATGAATAAATGATCATTATTTCTGATTAATAAATTCTAAATTCTAATAAATGATCATTATTTACGGTTATCTTTCTGTCAGTCCATGAACTGTTTCAGGTCTTGCTGTGTGCCATGAAATGTTCTAACAATGACTTGCTTTCCATCTGTTTTGAAACGTAAATTCTACAGATAGCTGTAATTAGAGGCCAGTTATTTATCATCATAATAAGAAAAGTACTCTTTGTTTTTATGGTTACTGTTATGCAGTGAAACTAAATTTCCTTTGAGCAGATCTGATGTTTCTGAAATTCAAGTTTCTTTAAAGGCAGAAAATTGAGTCCCAACATGCAGCAGCTGGGTTACAGATTTAATCTGTGAACAACATGAACGATACCGAGCTGCATCGCTGAAGCGCGACTCTTCATCCATGTCGCCCACATCACGAGACACAGAGAGATCAAGAAAGAGAGAGTGAGTGAGGGAGGTAGACGAGTCTGTAGCAGCCGTATCATGGTGTGCTATCCTACCTGATCCCCTTCAGGAATCTCCTGGATGGAAGGAGGAGGGGGAGGAAGAGGAGGAGGAGGAGGAGGAGGAAGAGGAGGAGGAGGAGGAGGAGGACACGTTCACAGGACAGAGAGAAAACACGTCAACAGCTACAGTATGGACACAGCCATGTAACACACACACACACATAAACTTTGCCACACATGGTCATGGTTTACAACGTAAAGCCATCTTGATTCAGTTACAGCTGATGGAGGTCAGCTGAAAACCACTTTACGGCCAGTCTACGGCCTTCAGAGCGCGGGGGGGGGGCAGAAACATCAGCCCTGTCATCCAGCTAAAAACTGAATCTGACTGTTCAGGAGCGGGTGAAGCCTCATAGACTGATGTTTTTGGTTCGTTTTACAGGTTAGAGAAACAGACTTCAGAGTGTTCAGTTCTGTACGCCAGCTGGACGTAAAAGGAGCTGTGAGTGAACAGGAAGTGAACGAGGTGAAGGCCTTTAAGTGTGAGCAGGGTGTCCTCGAATTAGTCAAATACATCCTTGAGCAAACTAAGTTTAAAGTCAATAACATGTTAACAGGAGACGTTCTGAGACGTCTTCAGTTCAGGCTCTGCTCTGCATCACACTGATCTGTTTCACTGCTTCACAGCAGGAACGGGAGCGTTCAGGGGAAATTTGGCCGTTTCTGAAGGGGAAACACGAAATGGATTTTATGGCAAATGTGGTCTGAGCACAGAAAACAACTGGGACCAGTACAGACGGTGCTGTCAGATAATGTTGACCACTTCCTTGGTGAGGAGTCAAAGTTCTAACACTGAATTTGATAATCACATATTGAGGGGACCGTGAATAAAGTGAAGACGTACAGGACGAGTTCATCTCCTGAACCTCACACAGTGAAGCTGGTCGTCATCGTGCAGATTCTCCAGCAGCACTGCTGTCAGCTCAGAGGCTGGTTAGCGTGTGGCAGCAAACTTGATAAAACATGTTCACACAAACATGCTGATGCAGATTATTCACCTATCGGACTAATAGACGGTTTTACGCTCATTCTTTGTCTATTTTACTTGCTGCATGTTTCTTTCTTGTATGAAAGGTGCTGTATAGATAAAGTTTTTTTGTAGTATTATTTCATATTCTTTGACAGTTTCTTTTTGTTCTAAGAGGTTTATGATTGATACAAACGTTCCTAAAAAGCGGTTTTGGTAAACTGATCGTATTAGCACAAGTATGAACCATTCTGCAGTGACTTCCAGCTCTAACCATCAGCGTTAGCGCCATGCTAGCTGACGTTTCGTAAACACTACGTTGTGTCACAGCAGGCTTCACACCACGAGCTTTAAGACGGACAGGAAGACGAACATCAGACAGAAGCGCGGACAGATAGGTGACCGTGGAGAGCTGCACGAACACACACACACACACACACACACACACACACACACACACCTTACAACCTCTGCAAGAGCAGCGGTTTGTAAGAATACACTGAACGAGGGGAATTCAACAAAACACCTGAACACCACAAGTGTGTCAGCTTCATGGAGGAGCGACGCCAAGCTAACGGCGGCAGAACACACGGACATAAAGCACGAATGAGCCTGAGAGTCACAGCACACACAACAACACAGGTAAGAAGGATGGTACTGACCTGGATGACTCCCTCCATCATGCTCACCATCTTGTTGACGATGGCGATGACCTTGTGCGTCCGCTCGGACGGCGACATGTCAGGCCGGTAAGAAGGCGACAGCACGTAGCGGCAGGCCATGTACAGGACGTAGGTGGGCGAGAGTTTGAAGTGAACCGTGGAGCTGTTGGTGTAGTTGATGATGGCTGACAGGAAGGTGTCTTCAGCTGGAAGGACGCACAGTCAGATGATTAGACCACAGACACACTGAGAACCGCGTGCAGCTACGTGGCTTTAAACTCAAAACCTTTTTCTTTTGCAGAAGAATCAAACCTGCTGTGGAAACTTTGACACCATGTCAGAACAGTAAGACCTCTGAAAACCTCGACGCTGCTGTCTGAAATAAAAACACCTCCACCAGCACAAACGAGGGAAAATACTAATACAATTATCAAAAAGGTAACTGAAGCCAGCACCTTTCACAGAGCGAGCTCACGAAAACAAGACCAAAAACAATAAAGCAGAAGCAGACATTAAAAAACACACTAAATTAGAAACTCTAGACAAATAAAACATCAAACTTTGAGGTTTACACGACAGATATTCAGATATTTAACAAAGTTCAGATCACCTTTAGCAAACTGATGGACACAGATGAGATCTGCTGAAGTACATCCTGCAACACGACCAGTTGGACCACTGCTGCTACTGGAAAGACAACTCTGTGTTCCTCTGGCCTGAAGCTGAACCTGGTCCTCACATCCTGACAGATCACCTGACAGCGTACCTGGAGTACATGCTGTGTGACTCCACTGTTTACCTGCTGTGATGGCTTTCTTCTGCACTCCTGTGCAGTGTTTCAGCGTGTCATCGTGCTTCACCCTCGGGGATCTGCTCCTCAAACTGGCCTTCCTGGATTACACTTCATCATCTCACAGTAGCTGAGACAGGTACTGCAGCCCCTTCTGTCCCCTAACACTTTCACCACGAACATTACTGCTAAATGTGGCTGAAGATAATGAAGCATTCACGCACAGTTCTGTGGAATCTGAATGTTTTAATGTTGTAGACTCCTCACAGACAGCCAGCTTCACCGTCACACTCTATGCATCATTCCAAAGATGGATGGCACTGCCTGGAATAGATCCTGTCTGAGCTGCAACAGGCAGTGTGTGTCAGTCTCTTTGGTGGTTTGCTGGTCACAGGACTTGGCTCCACATGTGTCATGTGGGTTACACCAGTAAAACCACTCTGAGCCAGACTGTGGTGTCACTTTCTTTCAGCTCGGCTCGGCTGGTATTTGATGTCAAACTGGTTGCAGCTGCACTGCAACAACAACCCTCCCAAAAACCTGAAGATGACGGCACAGCCGGGATTCAGATCTCGATGGTGCATGTGCGTCATTGTCCCAAACACTCTGAGCATATGGTTTCCCCCAGTGCATTGTGGGTAAGGGACTCTCCAGCCAATCAAAAGCCTCCTTCTGGCTGGTCAAACAGATGATCTCACGCTATGCCAAATAAACACTCGGCGCACGCAGACACACGGAGGCCCAGAGCACGAGGAAAGTCAACAAACACGACGATGCAAAGACAAAGCAAACAGAGAGAAGAGCTGCAAACTGCAGAGAGAGTGTGGGAACGTCAGCTGTCAGGCAACCAGGCCAGACGGCTTTCAAGGAACAACCCTGAAACCCTTCTCTAATGGAATTATTCAGTGAAAGCAAAAGACAGCTACACAGTGTGATAAGACCAACCAACCAAACGGCTGCCACTGAGTTAAACCCAAACCCCGTTCACAGCAGGACTTTCCTCCATTCAGCCAACAGAAGCAGCCATTAAAGCTAAAAGGTCCAAAAAAGACAGGCAACGCAGGCTGTTTTATCTGCGTCTGAAGGCAGGATCATTCCACCAACCACACAGGACTTCTGAAGCTCTGCTTCTGTCCGTCCGTCCAGACTCAAAACGCCCTTTTCACTGCAGACATTCTGACTTGTCAAAGAAAAGCACTGGTGAAAATCATCCAGTGCGTCCTGCACAAAACCAGGGCTCAGCTAAATGGCACACAGCCATCGTTAATGTTATTAATTCCCTGTGTGATTTTCCTGCTTTGACAAACTAAACGTCTGCCATGAAAAGGAGAACCTCATTCTAAGTGCTCCATTTTATCATCTCTTAACAATGTTGAATTGACTGTTATCTTGATGTAATTACAGGAAACAAAGCTTTCAGGCTCCGAGCTGATCCAGCTGATCTCCTGCCAATGGCACACAACGTAAGACGTGATGTAGAGGCTGAGATCAGATGCTTGTTTTCTCTCCGTCTGCGCACAGAAGTCACATTAATGTCTCTAATTGATTTCAGGTCTTTCTGAAATCACCCATAAAATGGCCCAAAAACCTGACTCTACATTAGAGGTGTGCACAGTGTGCAGGGTGAGGGGAAATGTGCCGACATTAGCCTGATCTGACATTTACCATATGTCTGCTGTGGCATGTTTAGTGCGTTCGACTGCTGCTCGGGCTGTTATGTCACCAATGTAAAGACAACTAAGAGGGTTCAATAGTTTCCATCCATTGACTGTTTCACTAACACACCAAGGGAGTGGAGACACATTAATACTCACAGTTGTCTCTGAACTCGATGCCGGCTGGCAGAGTCAACTCTGCTCTGTCTGCTGAAATGTCCTGAGACCTGATAAGACAAAACAACACCATGAGAAGAGGAGATAACACCAAACAGTGAGGAGGAGGACGAGCCGGAGGGCCGGGGGACGAAGAGCGTGTCTGACCTGCTGTCCTGCTGCTCTCCTCTCATCATGGGCTTGACCATGCCTCTCTCCATCTCCAGCTTTCCTGAGCTCTGCACACAGAAGACGCAGCGTCACGCAGCGTCCACACAATCTGTAATTTCATTCACTCGTGATCTTCCCGAACAGCGACTGCAGCCTGCAGCCACGCTGTCATCTGCTCACATGTAGGCAGTCACACAGCTAAATGTCTGTATTTGTTCTATAGAGTCGAGAGAGGCACGCATGTAACAGCTCAGAGCATACTGCAAACATACAGGGGAGGGCTGCTGATGAGAACAAAGTTAAAGATTAAAAGATTTCATTTCATATATGTTCAGAGCTGCAACTATTAATCAATTAGTCAAACAACAAAAAAAATAAGTTGCAGCAAATATGACAACCAATTAATCATTTAAGTCCGTTTTGAGAATACACAGCTGCATACGTACGTTGACTGTTAATTGGATAAAACAAGCATGTGACACACGTTTTGGAGACCAAATTAACTGATTGATGAAGGCAGTCATGAGCAGATTAATCAACATTGTAAATAGCTTATTTTCAGCCCTACATGCTCGACGTGCTCTCTCCCAACAACCAACCTGAGGATCAAACATCAGTGCTGGCACCGATACTGATCAATCGTACCGAACGAGCGCATCCCAACTATAAAACTCCTGCTAAAGCTGGCGAGTCATAAAATGTTTCTTCCACCTATGAGCAGAATGTCCCAGTGCAAAGGTATAAATACAGCAGAAGTTCATGCTCCATGCTTGTGTGTGTGTTACCTTGCTGGTAGGCAGAGCAGCTCCGCTGTGGACGTCTCCGTGAAGGTCGAAGGTGGTTTCGGGAACGCTGCTGCAGCACAGATGCAGACACAGACAGGAAGCGGTTCAGATTTAGGACCTGTGCTCTCACAGCTGACTTTTCATTACTGACAACGACAAGAGCTCAGACTTAATCCAGACAGACAGACAGACAGACACACACACACACACACACACACACACTTATCTAACCCATCGTCGGGGAGGAGAGAGCTGAATGACTCACTAAAACACGCAGACAGATAGTTTGCTTTAGACACATGCACACACACTTATGTAAGAGTCTAATTAGCTATAGAGAAGCCAAGCCTGTGTGTGCGCACGTGTGTGTGTGTGTGTGTGTGTGTGTGTGTGTGTGTGTGTGTGTGTGTGTGTGTGTGTGTGTGTTTGAGTGACGGTAATCGAGTGTGACAGCGGTGGGGTTTAAAAGACGAGCGTCTGCTTTTCACGGCTCACATGACGGGAGGGCAGCAGTGTCAAACAAACAGCACAACACCAACAGAAACACACAAAGCGTCTGACAGCGAGCGCTCTGTGAACACATGAACCGCCGGCAGCACAGTGGGTGAAGCCATTAACAGCGTGACACTTCCATGGATGGAGAAACACAACTCCATTTGTTTCATCTATTAAATGCTGATTATGACAACTTGAACACGCCACAGATCGGGCCTGTCAACCTCTGCTCACACGGTCACGTCATCGCAGCTCAAGCCACACGGCGTCTGTCTTCACCTCATCAATCAGACAACAGGGCAATTTGAGCTTTTCATTAACAGAGATGTGATCCTCCTCCAAACAAACAGCAGACAGTCATCTTCAGCTGAATCCTTCACAAGCTGACAGTCATTCTAGATTTATGTGACATGACTGAAGATGTTTCACCATCACAGAAAAACCTCTCCTGATTCGTCAGCTTCAAACTCATCACTGAGGTGCGTGGTGACGTCACAGCTCGCGTCTGTCCATCACAGCCAAGTCAACCAAAACAAACCTGCAGATCCATGTTTATTAAGCATACGTTAGAATATCTGGATGGTATTTAACTTATTATATCCAAAATAATGAGAAGCTCATACAAACATGGTGGCCGGTGACGTTTCCATCCAGACTTCCTGTACGTTTCCCTTCTTTGCGGCTCTTCTCTCACTGACTGATGTGGAACACTTGTGAGAGGCAGGAGATTAAACTTCTGAACACTCACACGCAGCGAGATCATCTGCTTCACCGCCAAAACCCGGTGCCAAACAGCTCCGATGGTAAAAAGCAGCTGTCACGCCAAACTGCGGCTCTAATCGTTTTAAACATCACGACGCCTCTGCAGCTCAAGCGGACGACGTATCCTGGTACGTTTGTACAGCAGAGCCGCTGGAAAGCTGCCCAGAAAACCACAGGGATCCACATCCACAACATCAGGCTCGTGTTCCAGACCGAAGCGACACTGAGCCGCACACAACGACAGCTGGTGTTAATGTA